>NW_022196905.1:205239184-205268341 GCF_008632895.1 Mastomys coucha
ATAAAATGCAACTCTTACAATGAGGTTGTCTCCTCACTCTGTGCTCAAATATGCATCCCTGTTGTCAAGTCTCACATGACTATATATAGTCATCCTCAGGATCTGAGTCTGTTTTCAGCTCCTAGGTTAAGAATTGTTTTTAATCAATACTAGAAAGAAAAAGTAAATAAAAACTCTAGTGTAGGAAACTCCTTTTGTTTAAAAGAGTATGTTAACAATGTATGCTTTGAAAAGATGCATATTTTCCACTCTGTAGTGGCTTTAGGATAAGATTATTAATACTTGGTTATCCTTATTTCCCCTTCATAATTTCTAGTTAAAAGAAAACCGCTTCATCAGTATTTCATTAAAATTTTGGGATTAAAACATTTCAATTATGTGTGTTTTCCAGAGCATAACTATGAGAAGTGATGTGTTTCAGGGAATGTAAATTATTTTCAGAATTTCAGGAATTGAAAAGGGAAAAGAGGAAGGAGAAAATGCTGGGCTGGTGTGAAGCGATAGCCCGCAACCCTCACAGAATCCCAAACACCACGCGGACGCCAGAGACCTCAGGGGATGTGGCAGATGTCCCTCAAACCTCCACACTGGTGAGTGAAAAGTTATTTTACCTGAAAGTAGCTTGCACATAAATGGGAGGCTTAGACCATGGGGGAATGTGGACCCTGCTAAGTGAGTGTTCTTGTCCACAGTAACCTTTACCTTTACAATATATTCTTCTAGGAAATTCACTTTACTTCGGAAAAATATCGTGTTTACAGAAATCAGAACAAATCTCATATGTTAAACTTAATCAAACTAAGCAGCTTATTATTTTTCTTTGTGCTAGTCTGCCTCATTGTAGTTATTGTAGTGACCTGAGAGAAATACTTGTTGGATTCTTTACTGTGTAATGGAATTATTGGAGGAAGACATGCATATTAAATACGGATTAAGCAGTTGTAAGCAAAGAATAAAACCAGACTCTGTGTTGCATATTTTGTTAAAATATCTCAATAAAAATGATAATTTTATGTCAAAAAAATTTTTGGCTTTGTTTCGGCTGTAAGTCTAAATGCTTGCTTTCCCTACCCAGTATTTTCCAGTGATTAGAAAAAGATAATTCATTCACAAAAGGAGTTGTAAATGTCCTCTGCTTAGAATTTAGCTATAGCATTTTTTATTTTAATCTAAATAAGGAAAATTCCATTCGATCTTAATTGATTAGTTTACCATTTTGTAAGATTGGGAGTACTTTTATTAGGCTATCTTATTAGTTAATGACATAGAACTCAATACAACTGAAAACTTTTTAGAGATATTCCTTTTTATTTTGGAATTATTTGTATTTTTTAATTATTTTACTAGCTTAGTCTGTTTGAGGCGCTATAACGAAACGTCAGAACCTTGTAACTTAAAGCAACAGAAACTTACTTCTCCCAGATTCGAAGGCTTTGAAGACCAAAAAGTGTTGCCATATTTGCATCTGATGAGGGCTTACTTTTTGGTTTATAAAAATTATAAAAGGTACCTCCCATGGTGGAAGATGCAAGCAAGCTCTCTCAGGCCTTACAATGGAGCACTGATCCTATTGACTGATCCCAATGCTGACCATGACCAAATGGAGCACCATATTCATGACCTATTAACCCAAGACTCTTTTGTTCTGTTACTCTGGCTTAAAAAGATTTGGAGAAAAATGCAAACATTCAGATAACAGCACTCACACAGAAATGGGGATCCTGAATAAATATTAGTGGATGTTATCCAAAGAAACTACCTCAAGCACAACAAGAGGGTGCCAAACTTGTGCTTTGATCCCTTTGTTGTATATTGTTGGCAGCAGGGTGAGGTTGACTGCATAGAATCCTGTGAAATCAACCCTGTGAAACTATCACCACTGTCTCTTTTCACTCTTGAGTTTCTGCCATTTTTTTATTTCTTAATTTTTATTGTTTTAGAACTTCATACACGCATATATGTGCTTGAACCAAATTCGCATCACAGGCTGACATCAGTTAATCATACTACATATAATATATTATACAAAGATGAATTTTTGTCTTGTATCAGAGTATAAAAAATTCTGAATTAAAAAAATTATTTCACCATATTTTCATCAAAGTGGCTCTGAGTATTTAACTCTTTTGTGGTGACTCATAAGTGAAACCCACATAGTATCTTCAGCAAACCCTTGGCATAGCATTCTTGTTGTGTCCCGGGAACTTTTTTTCATAGATAGATGTGAGGGCTTAGACATGCTAATTGACCTCCATGGCTGGAAAGCAAGGAAAGCATTACAGGGGTCTGGCACTCCTAGTCAAGGAAAAATACAGTCAGCTACTAATCAAATCAAACCGAGGAGTTAAAGATAGATTATATCAGGCAATAGCCTCTAAACACTATAACATTGTACAATCAAATCCATTTGGTAATATAAACAAAATAAAATATTTTTCTTTCTCTCAGAACATGACATATCTTGGGTTGTTCTCATTTTATCTAAACTGCCAAAGGAGCAATTGAACGAAGTAGGTTCCACCTGTCTTGAATGCTGCCATACGATGCATGGAGCTTGGCCCTGTGAAGGTTCTGTGCCCCAGCGTAGGGGTATGCCAGAGCCAATAAGTGGGAGAGGGTGGAGTGGCAGGCATGGGGAGGGGGGAGGTAAGAGGGGTTTGTTCTTGTTGCTTTTGTTTGTTTGTTTGTTTGTTTTTTGGAGGGGAAACTGGGAAAGGAGGAATTTACATGTAAATAAAGAAAATATCTTATTAAATAAATAAATAAATAAATAAATAAATAAATGTTAAAAAAAGAAAAGAAAACAAAACAAAACTGAACTGTCCCTGGTATCTACTATGGAACAGCTTTGAATGCATGAACATTTTTTTCATTAGCCAAACCTTAAACCAATTAAAGATTGACCAAATCCAATTAAACTGTGACAAAGGGTGATAGATATGTCTCCTGTTTTGAATAGAAAGGGAGATGGAGTTTCTGAGCACTCAGTTCATCTCTGCCATAGCCCAAACTCTCTGGTCAACAAATATTCACACTGTGTCCCATTCTGTGTCCCATTCTGTTACAGGAGGAGAAGGCTACTTTCCAGATAATAGCTTAGGATTCTTTGAGTATCAGTATTCATATAAAGTTCATGACCTTTAATCACTCATTGTCCTCATTATTTGATTAGCACAATGCTGACCATGACTGAATTATTTGCACTTTGCAAGTCACTACATTTCATAACCAATATATAAGACTAGAATGCTTTTTCCATTTCAAAAAGATCATGGGGCCAGGAGTGCTTTTATGTATTTTAAGGCTTATATTTCTGGAATCAAGCCTTTTTTTTCTACTATCATTCCCTGAAATCATATTAAAGTTTTGATGTTTGCTTTCCAGTTACCCCTGTGCCTAGAAAAGTTCAATCTTAAGTGGCCTTCTTCCTCTTCTTCTAGGTTTCACTTATATTGAAGTGTCTTGAAAAATAAATGGAAGGATTAACCCTTAATACAATCATTGTCCAGAAATGCTTTATTTAACCAGAAATTTTACTGGGCACTGGGCTGTCAATCATTTCATATTTGCTCTGACTCACTGTATTTGAAATTATGCTTTTATTGTTTGAGTTATTCTGTGCCATGCTGTTTAATTTAGTCAGTGTAGTAGCCTACCATATGAGTTTTGGGAGAAGTGACATTTATATTATTATTATTATTAAACTTGGGATTCTTCTGAATTCTCTCCATTTGTATGCATATCTCCTTCATTCTGGCCAGTAAATTCCTGAACTGCTGCTTCTTTTATAACATGTAGTCAGGGATAATTATCATATATTTTTTTGGAAAGGTTTTACTTTCCAATCAATATGTATTAGATGTCTGAGATATATTACCAGCTGTGCTGGATGGTTTTATGTCAACTTGAAACAAGCTCAAGCCATCTAAGAGATGGAAAGCTGAATTCAGAAAATATTCGGTAGGACTGGATTGTAGACAAGCCTGTAACACATTTTCTTAATTAGTGATTAATGGAGGAGGGCACAGCCCCTTGTGGGTGGTGCCATCCCTGGGCTGGGGGGTTCTGGGTTCTGTAAAAATTAGGCTGAGCAAGTAAAGAAGAGAAAGTCAGTAAGCAGCACCCCTCCATGGATTGAGTCAACTCCTGCCTTCAGGCTCCTGCACTGTTTGAGTTCCTTCCTGAGTTCCTTTGATGATAAACAGGGATTTGGAAATGTAAGCTAAATAAACTCTTTCCTCTACATCTTGCTTTTTTGGTCATGTTTCATCACAGCAATAGAACACTGACTAAGATACCAAAAGTTCCATCAAAACACCATACAAATAGCTAGGTTTTTACCTTTGAGATCAATGTCTTTATCATGTATTGGCCAGTCATTAACTTTTGGGTGTGTGTTACGTAGCATAGATTTGGCTACTGATACAGGCGTTTGGGTAGTATAAAAGCTGCAATCTAGTTAGAAAAACAATAACCAGACCAGCAATTTTATCGGAAAAAGAATACAATAGTTATTGAACCTGATTTTAAAATACTGAAAATGTCAGGTGTATATAAACTTGGCAACTACAAAAAGTAGAATTCACTCACAAAAAAGATGAAAAAGGAGGGAACCTCTCTAGGGTGAGATTTCAGGCTTTCTTAAGAAGGATAAGAGAAGGGTCTTACAGATCTAGCACCAAGATATTAGAAGGTGATGCACTTCTCCGTCCTTGTATATTAATACAGGAAAGGGATATGCTGGTGCAATAATGGTAGTTCAGGCAATGTGAAAAAAATCTTAGAAACTGAATCTCCCTCTTTTTACTGATTTAAGCAATGATCAGAGACACCAATGGAAATGAGATAAGCATGAAAGAATGAGTTGTTTCTCACCTTGAGTTCTAGATACCATTAGTAGTAGCAACAGAGAACCTTCCAAGAACATTAGTGATAAAGACAAAAGCAATCCGAAGTCTCCCTGCCCTAGTATCTTGAGGTAGACTGTAGAAAGGAGTTAGAACTGAGAGGTATTTTTTTAGTAGTCCACATGGAGAGGAGAGGTAGGAACTTCAATAAACTCTGAAATTCCAAATCCTTATCTCCATAACTTTTGCTTCTACTCAAAGTCTGATGTAAGTAATTTGACTTACCTCTACCACCATCACCACCACCAATACATCAGGCTTTCATATCCCTTGTATGCTATGCTGTCACCAGATTGAAAATATAGCTTTTGCATTTCTTGAAGAATGATCAGAGTATTTGTGGTTGATGATGAAGATGTAAATAGCAGACATGAAAACAATGCCCACTGCTTCTATCCTGGTATCCCAATTTTGTCTGGAATTCAATGGCATGCACAAATATATTTAAGGATAAGTTTGCAGGCATAGCCTTCCCACATGACCTAGCTAGGAAAGGTCAAACTATTTCATCAGTATATATCATACATGTATTTCTTCCTTAGGCATTGGACTTTTTGGTCTTTCTCTTATGTACAACTAAGATTTTGTTATTAGTTCTCTTCTATCACACAAAGTATTCAGGACTTTTTGGTGAAAATTATTCCTCATATAAAGATGATGTTGATAATGGTTGCTTATTATGTCCCAAAAGCTTTTCTAAGCATTTTATACATGTTCTCGTTTTTAATATTCATAAAATGTGATGAGGTAGGTAAGATCAGTATTGTTATTTTATAATAGAGAAACTGATACAAATATGAACTTACAAATCTCTCTACTTTATTGATCTAAATAATAACAGATAGAGTTGAATTGCTAACAAAGCTTGATTTCTAAACCTAGAAAGCCACCATGCTTCTTTCATGTTGCAGAAGGGTATAGACATTATTTTAATTATAAATATTTGGCTTCAAAAGGAGACTACAAGGTCTCTTTGAGAAACTATTGAAAGTTAGTGTTTGTAGGTGGAGGAGATGTCATTTTTCTTCACTGGTGTAGCCAATGATTTGTTGCCCTTGGTTATGTAAATGTCATCTCCCCACTCATGCTCATGCTGAGGCCAAAAATTCTAATGAAACATAAAGATCACATGAAAAGAGACGACATGAAAGTATAAAAGGTACTGGCTGGGAGGAGATGTTTCAGTGGAAGAAGGAGGGGGCTTGATAAATACTAAAAGTTTTAATACAAATGTATAAAGCATTCACACAATAAAAAGAAAATGGCAATGAGAAAATAAATCATTACAGTGAGGCAAAAAGACAAGATGGATGTTTCTTATATTGCTATATTTGTCAACTATATTAATCCATTTTCTGTACTGATTGACATATGAATAGGGTTTATTTTGTAGCCACTTTCATCATTATATTCTCAGTAACTGGCATGATTGCAAAGGGCAAGTTTTTCTCTTTTCAACTTGCAGGAAGCAATTCTGAAGCATTCAGATTACCTGCTTTTAAAATTCAGAGCATATTAATTGTGTTTAAAATTTCTCAAGAATAATAAGAACCTTGAGGGGCTTGGGAGATTGTGTTTATCAAATAACCACCCTTAAAAATTCACCACAAGTAAGGAAAGGCGATCCATCATACGGTGGACAGGAAGGGGAACACTTTTAAATTTATTGTGACACAATTTCATTTGTCACAAACAAAAATGTCTTATGCCAACTGCACCCTTAAGCAACTTAGTGAATCAACTCAGTATTCTAATATTAAATTTAAAAACGAGAGTGAAGATCAAAAGAATCAAGAATAAGACGATGAATGTTTTTATGGGGACTGAAGTTGAAAAAAAATCTATGGAAGTCAATATAGGAAGATTAAAAACTGTCATTTTAGATGGTCAGCAATGATTCCAGAGAAAATGACTCTCCTCTAATCAATGCTTATTCTTTAAGGTTATAAATAGACTGTCGTTAGAAAAAGAAGGAAGTGTCAGTCCATGATAGAGGTGACCTCCTGCTTCCAAACATATTTTCATCAGCTCAGATCATATTTTCTAGTCTACCATGGTCAGATGGCTTCTGACATACAGTGGTGTTTTTTGCCCTATAAACCAATCATAAATTTAAAATGTTAAGGCAAAGTATGATTAATATACTTACTAGGTGACCACCATAGTTTAGCAACATGATGCACAGTAGGATGACCTTGGTTGAGCCTGGTGATCATAGGCTGATTGTAAGACATGACTCAATATTAGTGTCTAGCACTGAAAATGATTGCTGTCCTTTGTGTCACAAACTTGCAAAATATTGAAATATAAAAATGTTAGGATGTGTTCTTCTAGTACTTATTACTATTGCACCATCATAGAATTGAATACTTTTCAATCAAACCATCATAGATGTGTTGTGGTAAATCTCCAACCCAAATATGCCCCCGCAATGAAAATGCAACTCAATATGAATACAAGCTGTGTGCCTAGACTGGGTAGATCTACCAATACACTACCATCTTCCCCATATAAGAGACCCCTTATAACTTGCAGTTTCTCCAGGCCAAGTGCTTCTTCTCTGCTTTCCTTTCACTGCCTCCTCTGTCATCCTCTCTCTCTCCCCACCTTCTCCTTCTCTCTCTCTCAACGTTCAGCTCCACCTTCCCTTTTTCTGCCCAATCACTGGCTCTAGCCTTTACTTTGCAAATTAAGGTGGGAAGAAGATTTACAGGAAATCACCTGAGTCCTGACTCATTCCTTATTCAAAGCCCCTCCCAGGAGATCAGAAGTAGCATCAAATTACAAATAGCCTCAGAGCTATCCCTAACATAGATGTTTGGGATATGAAAATTTCTGGAAAAGACTAAACAAGAAAGACTAGAAAAATGTTCTTAAGAAGAGGCAGGAGTAGTGACTTATATCCATAATGCCAACACTTTGGAAGCTGAGGGAGGAGGATTGCAAGTTTGGAACACATATTGAGATCCAGTCTCAAAAATAGGAGAAATATGTAACCATGAGGTTTAAATGACATTCATTTAAAAACAATATGTAATTTTTCTTAAGTTTAAAATCTTCAAAGTAGTTTTCATATTTTTTCAGGCATTTAAACTGTCTAAGCAGATACTGAAATTGAGATATTGTTAAGTGTTTAGATTTATATAATTCTCTCTCCAAATCACAAAGACCCAGATTTTAAGATGTCCAGAGCTTCAAGAAATACAGCTATGCTCAGTATAAGAAGTTGATGCTCATGTTTGCTGTATCTAAGTCACTCTTATACATTTGAAGAATTTGTTAATAAAACAGGCAGTGAAAAGGATTCAAGCTTAATTTTGTCACAGCCTTTTATTTTTAAAATAGAACAGGCATTTAGAAGTTAAGACTTTGAACTTAAAAAAACTAATGATCAATTAGGAATAAAAACCAAATATTTATTTTTGAAGCCCATAAATAGATTGTATGGTTTTTTAAAAGACTTCTTGTCTTTTATTTTTTTAATTTATTTATTTTTAGTTTATTTTTACTTCCTTTTCCATCCCAATCTGAGCCCTGCTTCTCCTCCTAATTCCCTTAATAGATCCTTTCCCTAATTGCCCCCTCCCCTTTTCTTTCAGAGAAGAGGCAGCCCCTCCTTGGGTACTACCTCACCCTGGAACATCTAGTCCCAGCAGGACTAGGCATATCCTTTCCCAGTGAGGCCCAACAAGATAGTTCAGGTAGGGGTAAAGAGATCCAATGGCAGGGAACAGAGATCTAGACTACCCCTGCTCCACTTGTTAGGGGTCCCACTTTAATAATAAGCTACACATTTGTTACAGATGTGTAAAGGGACAAGGTCCAGTCCCTGCATGCTCCCTAGTAGGTGGCCCAGTCTCGGTGAGCCCCCATGAGCTCAGGTTAATGGTATTCTTGTCGTGTCCCTTACCCTTCTGCTTGCTTAATTCTATCTCTACTCCACTTTTCCACAAGACTTCCTGAGCTCCACCTGATGTTTGGCTGTAGGTCTGCCTCCATCTACTGCTGGATGAAGGCTCTAAGGAAACAGTTACACTAGGCTCCTGCCAGCAAAGCATAGAAGAATACCAATAGTGTCATTGGTTGACTCTCACATGGGATGGGACTCAAGTTGGTGCAATCATTAGTTGGCTGTTCCGTTTTCTCTGCTCCATCTTTTTCCTGTACTTCTAGTAGGCAAGAAAAACTTTTGATTGAATGTTTTGTGGATGGATTGATGTCCCTCTCCCTCCTCTACAAGTCCTGCTTGGCTACAGGAGGTGGCCACTTCAGTCTCTATATCCCCCCTCTAGTAGAGTCTCCACCACCATCCCAACTACAACTAGTCTCAGGGACAACCCCCACCATGGCTATGTGGCTGAGTGGAGATGACTGAAATCACAGGAGGATAAAAAGATCTCTTACAGGTGGAGTTATAGATAAGTGTGACCTGTCCCTAAATGCATGCTAAGACCAGAACTTGGATCTATCGTAAAAGTAGAACATACTTTTTAACTACTGAGCTGCCTCTCCAGCCTCAGATCTTATTTTTTTTTAATTTAGAAAAGTCCTATCATTGATAAGCTATTCTATTATTTTCCCTGTATTGAAAATAGATTTGTTTTTCATATAATATATTCTTATCATGGTTTCCCCTTTCTACTCCTTCCACCTTCCCTCCCAACTGGATTTATTCCATGCTTTTCATTAGAAAAGAACAGACTTCTAAGGAAAATAGTAAAATAAAACACAATAAGATAAAACTAGCATATTGGAATCGGGCAAAACAAACCAACAGGAGGAAAAGTGTCCAAAAGAAGGTACAAGAATCCTTCTCAGTCACACACTCAAGAGTCCAACAAAAACAATAAACTAGAAGCAATAATATATATATACAAAGGACCTGGAGCTGGCCTGTGCAGGCCTGGTGCTTGCTGCCCAGTGTTTGCTGCTTGTCTCTGTGAGGTGAGCTTTGCTCTTTGATTTAAAGAGCCTTGGTTTTGTTTGTTTGTTTGTTTGTTTGTTTGTTTTTTGGTGTCTTCCATCTCCTCTGGCTCTTATACTCTTTCTAGCTTCTCTTCTGTGGGGTTCCTGGAGCTCCAAGGGGAGGGATTTGATACAACCATCCCATGTTTGGGCTGAATGTTTCAAGGTCTCTTTCCCTCTGTCAAGTGTCTAGATAATGGGTCTCTTCTTTTATCCCATCTGCTTCAGGAGGATGCTTCTCTGGTGATGGCTGACCAAAGCACTAATCCATGAGTATAAAATAATACCATTAGTGGTCATTTTATCACTACAGTTTAAAATGCTTTTAGAGATGATAGTATTCAGTTTTATCATAGATCCATGGGCTAGTGAGTCACTGGTTCTTGGTCACCCAAGTAGTGTCAGGTCTGGGTTGTATCTCGTATAGGCGACCTTCAGTTAAATCACTTATTGGTCGGTTAATCCCCTAAGTTTGGTGCCACCATTGTGCTAGCATACCTTGCAGACAGGACACCATTGTTGATCAAGAGGTTGGTGCATGGCTTGGTGTTTACACTGTTTAATGGTAGCCTGCAGAGCAACTTCCTGAACCAAAGATTCTAGAATGTATGGATGAAGGCTCTGTGTAGGTACTAGGTTAACTTCTCCGTGTTCAATGAGTTGTGTGGATGTTGTCCATAGCAAGAGGGCCTTACTGTCAGTCTCTGGAGAGCAACTGTTTTGTAAACAGTCTGGATTCTTTGAGATCCCCATGAGATCCTTTTGGCCAACAATTCAATTACATATAATCCAGCCTCAGTACTGGAATCTTCTTTGATGATGAGAGATGACCAGTTAAGTCTCTGTTTCCCAGCCGGGCAGTGGTGGTGCATGCCTTTAATCCCAGCACTTGGGAGGCAGAGGTAGGCAGATTTCAGAGTTAGAGTTCGAGGCCAGCCTGATCTACAGAGTGACTTCAGAACAGCCAGGGCTGTACAGAGAAACTCTGTCTCGAAAAACCAAAAAAAAAAAAAAAAAAAAAAAAAAAAAAAAAAGACTTTCCCTCATTATTTAGTGATTTCATTCAGATAGCCTTCACATAAGCATATATTTTAGAAAGGTTTTACCATATTAGATATACATATTACCCCTTAAATGTTCTCTTTGCTCATATTCCATCCTTTTACCTCCTGTCCCCTCTACTTCTCCACTTGATCTACTTATTCCAGCCCCACACACCATCCATCCATAATTTTCTATTTATCTTTCCTAATGAAATCTATCTGTCCCTTCTAGTCTGTTTCTCCATGCCTACCTTCTGTGGGCCTATGGACGGTAGCTGGTTATCACTGACTTAATAGCTAATATCCACATATAAGCAAATGCATACAATATTTGTCTTTCTGGGTCTGGGATATGTCACTCAGAATGATTGTTTTCTAGTCCCATCCATTTCCCTGCAAATTTTATGATATCATTTTAAAACAGCATTATGTAAATGTAATATATTTTCTTTATCCACTATTCTGTTGTAGGGACACCTATGTTACTTCTAAATTCTAGCTATCATAACTAGAACAGCAATGATCATGCTTGAATAAGTGTCTTCATTATAGGATGATGCATCCTTTAGGTATATACATAAGATGGTGTTGCTGGATCTTGATATAGATCAATTCCCATCTTTCTAAGGAACCCCCATTCTGATTTCCATAATAGCTGAATGAGCTTTCATTTTCACCAGCAAATATGAATGTTTCCCTTACTCTAAGTTCTTGCCAGTGTGAGCTGTCACTTATATTATTGATCTTAGCCATTCTGCCTGGTGTAACACAAAATCTCAACATAAATTTAATCTGCATTTTTTGTTTTTTAGCAACTTGAGTTCTCTCTGTTGAGAATTCTTTGTTTATATCTGTACCTCATTTTTTTAAATTGAGTTGTTTTATTGACATCTAGTTTTTAGGTTTTCCTTATATTTCAGATATTAGTTCTCTATAGGATGCATAGTTGGAGAAAATATTTTACCATTCTGTATGCTGCCACTTTGCACAAATGATGGTGTCTTTTGTTGTATATAAGCTTTTCAGCTGAATGAGTTATATTCATTGTTGATCTGAGTGCCTATGCTAACAGTGTTCTGTTCAGAAAGTCTTGTCCTGTCTGGATGAGTTCAAGGCTATTCTCCTCTTTCATTTCTATCAGAATCAGTGTATCTGTTTGTAGGTTAATGTCTTGAGCAATTTGGACTCGTGTTATGTGCAAAGTGATAAGTATGGATTTATTTGTACTCGTCAACATGCAGACATCCATTTTGACCTGTGTTATTTGTTGCAGATACTATCTTTTTTTCATTGTGTGCTTAAGGCTTCTTTATCAAAAATCATGTGCTCATAGGTATATTTATGTCTGGGTGTTCAATGTGATTGCATTGATTAATGTGTCTGGTTTTTTAACCAATACCATTACTATAACTTTGTTGTACAACTTCTGATCGGTAGTAGGGATACCTCCAGCAGCTTTTTTATTGTTCAGAATTGTTTTAGGTATGCTAAGTTTCTGTGTTTCCATACGAACCTGAAATTATTCCTTCAATATTTGTGAAGAATTGTGTTGAAATTTTGCTAGGAGTTGCACTTAATCTATGGAATGCTTTTTTTAGTAGGATAGCAGTATTTACTGTTAATCCTACCTTTTTTCATGATCATGGGAGATCTTTCCATCTTCTGATATCATCTTTGTTCTTTCTTCAAAGACTCAAAGTTTTTATCATACAAATCCTTTATTTGTTGGGTATAATTAGCCCAAGATACTTTGTATTTTTAGAAGTTATTGTGAAAGGTGTTGTTTACCTAATTTCTTTCTTATTCTGTTCATCATTTGTATATAGGTGGGCTACTGATTTTTGTGAGTTAATTTCACGAGAAGCTACTTTGATGAAAGTGTTTATCTGATAAGCTCTTGTATGATCTATTTTCTTTCAAGTGAGGCTAGTCTATTTGGGTTTTTATGTAGTATGAAAGTTCCTAAATTTGAGACTTTGTCTTCTGTAATCTGACATTTCATGATTGAATGGATAATGCCAAACCCCAAATATCATATAGAAAATAAATTTATTGAATTTATGCAGATTAATTTTTCTTCTATTTTTGAGACTATAATTATATCGTTTCTCCCTTCCTTTTTCTACCTCTAATCTCTTAAATTCATGGTCTCTTTTTACATTGACTGTTACACACACACACACACACACACACACACACACACACACACTTCTGAGACTTTACCAGTCTTGTTTCTGACATTATTAGTAGACACAGACTCATCTCTTGTGTAAGACACAAACAATAGTTTCTATAATATACCTTCTTGTGTAATGACAAATATTAACAGTGTAGTTCAGGGTTACACTGTGTGTGTGTTTGTGTGTGTATTTGTGTGTGAGAGAGAAAGAGAGAGGGAGAGAGAGACAGAGACAGAGACAGAGACAGGGACAGGGACAGGGACAGAGAGACAGAGAGAAATCCTAACTACAACTTGCTGAAAATATTTAGTATTACCTGTCTGCGTGTTTTCACAATACCAATATCTTTGGTATTAGATAACCAATCCGTGGGATGGTTCCTGAGGAAGACTATTTCTCCCACTCTGAGCATTCCTTAGTTATCTATAGTTGTTTCTGTGGGGTTCTATTATTGTCCTTATTCAGCTTAGTCATGTTTAACTACACTTTATTGGTCTGATTTCTGACAGTATTAGTAGACACAGACTCACCTCTTGTATGAGACACAAAGAATCTCTTGTAAAATATACCCACTTGCAAATGACTGTTAGCCTACCTACAGAAGTTGTACTATAATTGTATCAGTTGGGACTGGGCTCTACAACTATGCATCTGGTTGGTTGTGGTTTTATGCCACAAAGATTAATTTTCTGTATGAGAAGGACTACTATCACTTATCTGGTGGTAAAAGGACATTTAAAGTGTAGTTAAGGATTGTGCTGTGTGTGTGTGTGTGTGTGTGTGTGTGTGTGTGTGTGTAGACATATACATTTCTATGTACAACCTGCTTAGTCTACATCATGTTACCTGTCAGTTCCCAAAGTGGTAACCTAGTGGTTTTGTGTTCTCTCCCAAGATCCAAGCCTTCCTTACCCCTGGGTAATTAGCTATGTATCCAGTCTCAGGAATGATTTTTCTATTGTTGAGTGAGTGTGTCTTACATCCATTCAGAAAGGTAGGTATGTGCCTGTCACTACTGCACCCTTAGGGTTATCCTTGAATGCTGGCCATTGTAATTCATAGTTGTTAGAGCTGTCAAGAACTTTTGACCTTTTGCTGCCTTTAGAAGAGTACATGGTACCTTCTGGTACTATGTAAACCTTGTCCTTAGAGAGTACTCTTTCGTATCAGTTCCTGATAAGGGACCTCTAGGACCTGGTACTGAAGTGCTCAATGTCTAAAGAATAAGGACTCACCTCCCACCTTTAGGGGAGCAATTGGATCTGGCCCAATTGACAATAATTGACTAAATTCAATATTGATTCATAATTCTATCCTTTTGATCAATGATACTAAATAAATGATAATAATATATGTACATGGGGAGTTAACAAGATCAGTTAGAGATATGGAGATGAAAATTAGTTCTATACATGAAGGAGCTAACCAGGAAGATCATTTATATACACTGATAGTAGAACTATATCAAATATGATTGCACACTTTCAGCCTGACAGGATTTAGGGATTACTAAAGATATACTTTTGAGTGAGTGCAGGTATGGGTGCTTTTGGAAAGTTATTAATTGAGGAAAGAAGACCCACCTTTGATGCACTTTATATTATCCTAATCTGAGCCAAAGGTAGTAAAGAAAGCCAGCTGAGAGCCTTCCATTCTTTTTTCCCCATTCTCTGGTCTTTCAAGACATCTGAAAGCAGCTTTATTCTTCTGTTGACACAAGCATGAGCCATGCCTGCCACCATGCCTTCCCCATCATGATGGTATCTCTCCCCTCAAATCATCTGACAAAATGGACTCTTCTCTCTACAGTTACTTATCAGATCTTGGTTAAGACATTAAGAGGCATAGCTATAACTGGTTTCAACTGCTTTCTTTCCCCACTTATTTCTATGGCTATCTCTGTCAGCAAAACTCAGTGTTTATACCTTGATAAAATTCACTGGATTTGTTTTGAACTTTCTGCCCAACTGTGCTTCACCAGCTCATCCTCGTGGCCAACTCTCATTTTCTATAATCCTTATTGGAAGATATTTATAAATATGTGGATGCCTGCTTGTTTATTTTCCATTTCTCCATCAGAGTAAAATTTACAAAGGGGAAAAGAAGATCTGTTCTGTTTACCTATATATTCTCAATATTTGGAGGATAATAGGAATTTAATAAAATTTGTGGAATAAATAAACAACTTCAGCAGAGAGCATGAAGTGAGCAAAAGCAAGATTGTTTTCTGTTTATAAAGTCCATCTAAGTGCAGTAGGCTCAAGTATTAAATTCCTTCTCTTTATTAGAAATGCCATCTGATTTAAGACATCAAAGAATTAAATTTGAGATTCAAACAATGCCATTATAGTTTCTATGACCAAACTACACAGTTAAATACTGTGGATTATTTTCCCAAAGCACAACATAATGAAAGAAAAATTGTCCTTTCAAAGAAACATGCCCACTAGCTAGGATCTTAGCAATGACATCGTTCTCCACTGTCTGCACATTTCTGTATTTTAGTCATACATCTGCCTATAGCAAACGAAACAATGCTTTTTCCAATTGTGATTGCCCTGAAAAGCAAATAAAAGGGAAACAGAAAGGGGAGTTTTACCGTGTGAAATTTCTCATTACACCTGTTGACCTATCTTCAATAGGCTCACACTTCAGTTTTGGTCAACGGCCTGTAACATTCTGAAAACAAATTAGGTTAGCACAGATAGCTTTTCCAGATTTTCTTTTGACTTCTTTTTTCTTTCTCCATTTAATTGTGATTTAATCATGCCTCGGTTATTTTTTAAGTCATTATCACAAACTCTTTACCAAATACAGCCAAAGGCACTGGTGCATGATAGCTAAATTTTTATCAGAATAACTATCCAAAGCAAATGAGGAAAATTAAATAAAAGGCACAATGTTTTTCAAGAGCTTTGATTCTTGTTAAGGATGTAAAACCATTGAAAATGTATCCCAGTGGTTGTTATGGAAACAGATTGAATTAAAGACCATAAAGGGGAGACTGATGTTTTAAATATTACACAATGAGGAAAATTGCATTTGCTGTGCTGCTTAAAGTAGTATATTAACTTTAATTGTATAGTTACTGAACAATGTCAAAACATGATTACTCACAATAGTAATAATTGATCTAAAAAGTTTGTCACATGAGAAATCTTTTCCTCTAAGGAATAAAGTCACAGGATCATGTTCACAGCTTTTCCTTATCAAAATGTGTCACATTTGTCTGCTTAATTTAGATACAAATTAAATTGTGAACAACTCAGGAAAGAAATGTCTGAGACTCAGCAGCTAATACTTCTATCTATTCAGCCTTTAGCACACTTTGGCTTAGAAATACTTCATTATCGAAAGACCAATGAACAGTGCACAATGTTTCAATGTGGAGCTCGAGTGCATTCACTGGTTCTAGTGACAGATGGCACTAATGACAGAGGGACTCCTAACCTGTGATAATGTGCTTAGTTTAGCTTTGTCAGCAAAGACAAGGCAGGGATAACTGGCAGAATATTTGTTCACTGAGTTTGGCTTTGTTTCACAGTAAAAAGTGTGGGTAGAAATAATTGCAACCAGTTTTTGAAAAAGGAATCAAGAACTGAAGGCTATTTTTGTGGAGCAATCATCTTCTGAAGTTGGGTGGGTTGAGTACAATTTGGTTCTCATATAAATCGGTACCTCAAAAAGCAATGATTCCAAAATAACAAAGCATACATGCATCTGATATACTAGAGTTTAGAACTGTCTAACTAAAGGATGTGGCAACTCTGCACTAGCTATTGCTGTTTGAATCTCCAATTGTGGGAAGTCAGAGAAGGACTAGAGAAGTCTCAGAATAGGGACCCCAAATTCTACTTCCTTCTCCTCCTAGGTCCTTCATAGAGAATATTTACAGCCTAGCTGAATCACCAAGATTTGGATTCAGTGTGAGAATCTATATCAAAAAATAACAACATGGAAAGTAACCAAGAAAATAAACTTCATGTCATCATGTGAATTTATATACATGTGCAAGCCCTTCCACATGCACAAGAGTATACCCACACAACATACACAGACACACACACACACACACACACACATACACACACACACACACACACACACACACACACACACACACATATATATATATAATTTATTTTAACCACTATTTAATGATGTTTAGGTAAGTGCCAAACACTGTACTATGCAACAAATTTACAATAATATCATGGGCTTATTTTTATTTATTGACACTATATAACATTGAGTTTCATATCATTTTCATACAAGCATATAATGGTACTATGACAATATATCCCCCCCATCATGATTTCCCCCATTCCCTTTTCCCTTCCTCACTTCTGTTGTTAGTCCCATTTATCTCCCTCGACAGTTTGGCTTCCACTTTCAATATATATGTTATCTATGTATTTCTATAAAATCTAAGGTCCACAAGTGAAAGAATAGATGTGTTCTTTGTCTTTTTGAGTATGACATAAGTAGCTAAAAAGTGTACTCCCATTGTATTTACTTTCTTACCAGCAAAATAATTTTTTTCTTTATACCCAAATACAATTTTACTGCTTAATATAACCTACTATTGTAAGATATAATTCTTGTCCCCAGGAACTCTTTGAAAATAAGAAAATACATAAATAATGGTTCAAGAATAAAATGAAGAATTCTTACTCAAAACTGGGTTTTTGAGTATTTGGAATCCCCAGAGAAGCACTGAACCCCAGCTGTGAGGGTTCATGTGCTCCCTGATGAACCAAAGATTCATGATGAATAAAGGAAATGGTGAGAAGTAGGATTTTGCATGACCCATTTGTATATACAAAATGAAGTTCCATGCTGATTCTTTTCACAGTGAAAGATATCTTACCCATTTTCTATTGTTATATTAAAAATAATTATCTTCAGGAACAAAATAATAGAAATATTCTAATACAGTGTGGTTTGAATTTATTCAGTCAACACTTGATGCATAGTCTTACAATATGCAACCTCAGCCAATACTTTTAACAACAATGTATTGATTCCAGTGAGAGAGCTACCTTGTTGAACACTGACAATGTGTTAAAATACATTGTAAAAATACAATGTGAATACATTCTTTGGTAGTCTGTGTGATAGCCCACTGGGTAAAGTCCTTGCCTTCTGAGCATTAAGAGGTAAAGCCCACATTTTTTAAAAGACTGGATATTGTATGACATACATTTGGAATCTCAATTCTAAGGAGTAGGGTGGTAGAAAGAGGTGGTTTCCTGGGGGCTGTGGCCATCCTAGGATACTTGCCAAGGATCTGGCTGATAAAACACTGTCTAAGCTAGAAGACAAGGGATATATCTGTCACCTGAAGAATAACAGTTAATGTTGTTTTCAGTCCTCCTCAGGAACACATACACATGAATCTTAACACATAACCTTGCACATGGAGGTATTTGTGAATACAGAAAATAACAATGTTTATAAAATACATTGTTTGGAGAGGAAAAATATTCCATTCTATTGATATCTGCTTACTTAACAGAGAGGGAGAAATAATACAACAAATTCTTGAGTATGCTGAATGCATAGTGTAAGCATGAACACTAGATGGTTTGATAATTTATTGAGTCTTCATTGCATCACCAGGAAAACTGAGTAAGTTTTGTAGAGTAAAGGAGTAAGGGTATGTGACTACCCTTCAAATAAATTTGATACTAGAGACATGTGCTAAGACACACTTCTATAAAAAAAAAAAAGAAAATATAATCAAAAAATAAAAAGATATTTTATCTTATTAGTAATAAATCTAATTCTAATTCTTAACTACTTCTAGTTATAACATATAATTCAATAATGTTCCCTAAGGTTATTATGTGTACCATAGAGATACATACCTCTCAAATGTAGAGATCACTTACCCCATTTTACAGGGAGAAAACTAAGTTCTAGGCAATTAAATATACATCAGCTAGGGTAGCTACATAAATATAAGTTTAAAATTGATAGGTAGCCCAATCCCATTGCTAGGAGTTCCACATGACACCAAGCTAACAACAATAACATATACGCAGAGGACCTGGCGCAGATCCTTGGAGGCATCATGCTTGCTACTTCAGTCTCTATGAGCTCATACAAGCCTTCCTTAGCTGAGTCAGTGAGATATGTTCTTCGAATGTCCCCCATCCCCTATGACTTTTACAGTATTTCCTTGCGCTCTTCCAGGGGGTTGCCTGAGCTTCAAGGGAAGGATCCAATGGAGACCTTCAATTTAGATTCTCTCTGCATAATGTCTGGCTGTGGGTCTCAACGCCCACTCTCATATGCTGCTGGAGAAAGCCTTGCTAATGGCAACTGGACAAAACACTGATATAGCAGACTACCATTTTTTCAAGTTGTGTTTGGCTCTATCCTAGGGCCATCCTACTCTGGACTATCCAGTCTCTTTTTGTGTGTTCTGTTGTCTCTTGGAGGCCTGCTCTTTTCTGGGAGGGAAACAAATTAGGAGTAGAGCTGCACTGGGGGTGGGGTAGATTGAGGGACCTGAGTGGAGTGGAAGGAGGGTAAACTATGGTCAGGATGTATTGTATGAAAGAAAAATCTATTTTCAATAAATAAAATAAACATGTTTTCAGGTCAAAAAATTGATAGGTATGTTTATAGGTAGTTGACATGCAAGTCTGATATGAATGGTTCATTACTTCTGGGTATAGTAATAATCATCCATTATATTTCTGGAGGAAGTGGTATACTATTTAATAGATCACATTATATAGGACTAATTTGCTTCAACTGTTAATTCAATGTCCTCTAGCAAAATATGATTGGCATATGAAGCAAATCCTTGGGTTTAAAAGAAAATATCTATCTCTGAGTTGATGACCTGTTAAATTATTTTTTGAATCTCCATAGTCATTGCCAACTATAATTATTAAGTGAAATAAAACATGAATACAGCTTTGTGATTCCACATTAAGAAACCCAGCAGCTCAAACACAGATACGAGTGTTTAAACACCTTCTTTCTATGTGTCTGATGCAGCCTACAGGAATAAAATTTAATTTAACATTCCAGTAATTCCTTAAAGATAAAAAAAGAAATAGCTTTCACACAGCAGTTACCAACCTGTCAACTTACATAGACACATTGTCATGCTAACCAAATTTTGTTATACATATTGCAATCAGACTACAAACAAAAAAAAAAATGCTTCTTTCATTTTCATGAGTTGGGTAATTTCACCTGTGAAATTAGAAATTCTAGCACCATTCAGTGGGCACAGCACTGAAGACGTTACTGACTCTCAATATGTATAAGCTTCATTAGTGTTCTGATACGCATGGTATAGGTGCATGGAAGCCTTGGCTGTAACTGTTTTCTGTATGAG
The DNA here is from genome assembly GCF_008632895.1 of Mastomys coucha. Taxonomy (NCBI): domain Eukaryota; kingdom Metazoa; phylum Chordata; class Mammalia; order Rodentia; family Muridae; genus Mastomys; species Mastomys coucha. The sequence continues at coordinate 205,259,640 of NW_022196905.1, forward strand.
CATATCTCTCCTTTGTGTTACTTTACTATGCTTTATGAACTCAGCATTGCTTGCAGATGGGCATTTTACTGGTGTCTCTGCATAGGAGAGGTCTGTCATGCCACTTATCCATTAGAAACATGTTCCCTTTATGTCTCTGTATCAAATTTTGGTAATTTTTATGTCTGAAAAGTAGCAGTAGTATGACATATCTGAGCATGCTCTGGGATCCCTGATAGGAATCATGTATTTTAGAACGCCACAAACCTTACCCATCTAAACCAGTAGATTACAGTGATAATGTCTGCAGTCTGACTACCTCACTGACCAGTCATTCAGCTGTCTTCTCTCTTTCCTGACATATGACACTGACATTAAACCAGCCGATGTACTAATAGCCTCTAAATGTTCAAATAAAAACAAAAACTCTACTTCGCTTAGTTTTTTTTCATTATTTAATCTTTCACATTACCTACCTCTTTCAAGTTTTTTCTTTTTTATTGGATATTTTCTTAATTTACATTTCAAATGTTATCCTGGTTCTTGGTCCCTCCACACTCCCTATCCCATCCCTCTTGCCCCTACTTCTATGAGGGTGTTCCCTCTCCCACCCACCCACTCTCATCTCCCACCCTCACATTCTTCTAAACTGGGACATCGAGTCTTCACAGGACCAAGGGCCTCTTCCATTGATGCCTGACAAGGCCACCCTCTGCTGCCATATGCTTCTGGAACCATGGGTCCCTCCATGTGTACTCCTTGGTTGGTGGTTCATTCCCTGGGAGCTTTGGGGGGTCTGGTTGGTTGATATTATTGTTCTTCCTATGGGGTTTCAAACCACTTCAGCTGCTTCAGTTCTTTCTCTAACTCCTTCTCTGGGGACCCTGTGCTCAGTCCAATGGATGGCTGTGAGCATCTACCTCTGTATTTGTCACTCTGGCAAAGCCTCTCAGGAGACAGCTCCATCAGGCTCCTGTCAGCATGCACTTCTTGGCATACACAATATTGTCTGCGTTTGATAACTGAATATGGGATGGATCCCCAGGTGGGGCAGTCTCTGGATGGCCTTTCTTTCAGTCTTTGCTCCACATTTGCCACCATGTGTATTTTGTTCCCACTTCTAAGAAGAACTGAAGCAACCACACTTTGGTCTTCCTTCTTCTTGAGCTTCATGTGGTCTGTGAATTGTATCTTGGGTATTCTGAGCTTTGGGGCTAATATCCACTTCTCAGTGAGTACATACCATGTGTGTTCTTTTATGATTAGGTTACCTCACTTGGGATGATATTTTCTAGTTTCATCCACTTGCCTAAAAATTTCACAAATTCATTGTTTCTAATATCTGAATAGTACTCCATTGTGTAAATGTACCATATTTTCTGTATCCATTCCTCTGTTGAAGGATATCTGTGTTCTTTCCTGCTTATGGTTATTATATATAAGGTTTCTATGATCACAGTGAAGCATTTATCCTTGTTACATGTTGGAACATCTTCTCAGTATATGTCCAGGAGTGGTATACCTGGGTCCTCAGGTAATACTGTATCCAGTTTTCTAAGGAACTGCCAGACTGATTTTCAGAGTGGTTGTACCAGCTTTTGATCCCAGCTTACTTTAAATTGAGAAATAGAAATTACTAAGCTTAATAAAGAAGATGCCAAAAAGCAAGACTGGCTTCTTTTTCATTAATGGCTTATTAACTTTTTACTTTACATCCATTCATAGTCCCTTCCTCTCCTCTCCTCCCATTCCCATCCTTAAAATCTCTCCTCAAATTACCCTCTCCTCTTCTCCTCAGAGAAGGGAAGACCCCTTTGGGAACTCCCCTACCCTGGGGCATTCAGTCCCAGTAGGACTCGGCACATCTTTCCCACTGAGGCCCAAAAAGGCAGTCCAGTTAAGATAAGGGAAAACAACAGCTGGCAACAGAGTCAGAGACAGTCCCCACTCCAATTGTTAGCAAATCCATTTGTTAGGTAAAGAACAAGCTGCATATCAGCTCCAAATGAGCAGGGAGCCTAGGCGCGATCCCCAAGGGCCCAGGTTAGTTGACTCTGTAGTCTTCTTGTGGTGTCCTTGATTCCTATTGGCTCACTCAATTCTGTCCCTCACTCTTCCACAAGACTACTTGAGCTCCATCTGATGTTTGACTGTGGGGCTCTACATCTGTTTCCATCCACTGCTAGATGAAGCCTTTCAGGAGTCAGTTATGCTTAAGTTCTTGTCTGCAAGTACAGTACAGTATCATTAATAATGTCAGGGGTTGGTTCTTTTACATGGGATGGGTCTCAAGTTTGGTCAGTCATTGGCTTGCTGTTTCCTCTGCTCCATCTCTGCTCCATCTTTATCCCTGCACATCTTAAAGGCAAGACAAATTTTGGGTTAAAAGTTTTGTGTGTAGGTTGATGCCTCTCCCTTCTCCTGGAAGTCTTGCCTGGCTATAGGAGGTGGCCTTCAGTCTCCATAACCCCCACTGGTAGGAATCTCAACTAGGGTCACTCACATAGACTCCAAGGAGCTTCCCTAACCCAGGTCTTCAGCTAGCCCCAGAGATCCCCCTAATTGATTTCCAGTCTCTAAACAGCTAGCTAAGAATGCCAAAGAAAGTTCACAGAGAAAGTGAAGTTGCTACTCCCATGAGCACACAAAGCAAATGAGAACAAAATAGCCTTATTATTAATGAGACCATTTTACTGGTCTAGAAAGAAAATCAAACTAGGTATTCACTCCCTTAAGCTAAAACATAATCCATAGAAAGTCGCCACTCATCTGGAATTCAATAAAGGGAGAGAGACACAAGGAAACTACACAAAAATTTTGGAAGAGGTTGGTTCTATAAGGCTCCAGGAAAGAATTCATCTCTACAAGACAATAGAGCAAGAAGAAATGAGCACACTGATATCAAAGCCGTATCACATTGTCTAAAATATCTAAATAGAGTCATAGTTAAAGGCAGAAATCCACTTCAGATCTTCAATTTAAGGAAAACATCCTTGAAAAACAGTGACACTTGGGAGTTTTAGAGGGGGGGAGAGTTAGTGTCTAGCAGGTTGATTTATTCAGAGCTAAGGCAGCTGATAACTTTCAGATGACACCAATATCTATGTACCATTCTGGAAATCCTGGTGGCATTAGGATTAAAATTATACTTAATCTATTATGCCCTCACTCTTCAAGTGGGATAGCAAAACCCAAATGACCAGCACACCTCTTTTGATCATGGATTATTGAATATGTTTACTCCTGTCATTTCAAACTCATAAGAAAAAAACTGAATCCATAATAATGTACAAAGTGTTTTCTTGGGACAGAACAGTTTTCCAGATGAAAATCCTGTAAGTACTGCAGAAATGACAGCACTGATTATCAGCACACATTGAAATGATAAACCAATCTCAAGGTCTGAGATACTGAACTCCAGTACAGAAAGTTCTACTTGGGAGTCTACAATCAGAGTCATGCACTGAGAGGAGTTCATCCCAGCAAGAGTCCACTGACGCGACATACTCTCTTGTTTTAAAGTCCCACTATCATCAATCTTTAAGACTCTCCATTGTAATGAATCAGAAGCTATCAACAATGAGGCAAGTGAGCCACGACTGAAGGACGGCACAGTGAAGACTGAGGTGTTTTTAGAAGGTTTTGGTTTGTTGTTGTTTGATTTTTTTTCCAATAAAAATACTCTAATGCACATTTTTAATATATTGTTTTTCCACATTTAACAGGCTATTATAAACATAAGTCATATCACCAGGATCCCAAAATATATATAGGATGATTATTAATATGATATTTACTATAGTGTAGTGATTTGGGCTGAACCTGAAATATTCCCAAAGTATTGTCACCCCTTGTCTATTGATTAAGCACCATTGCTATTTGCTTATATTAATTCCTTAAAAAAGATTTTAGTTTTAGAGAAGTTTGGGGTCCATAGATGTTCATGTTCTGGGTTACTCTGGATGATTGATCAAAGAAAAGAAAACCACTGCTTGACAAATTTAGGCTTCTCAGCAGTCGGGGGATCAGCCTCAGAAGGACTGAACACTGACAGCCCTTAGGAGCTCCTTTTATGGTTACACAAAAGGCATCTTTCGCAAGTCAATTTCCAAATCCCAAAACTTCTTATCTGACCTAGCTGTTGCCTTGAAGGACTGATCACCTAAGCAATTCTCAGCCATAGGGAACTTTCTGGCTTGTCAGGCATGCCTCTGGACTAAGTTTTAAAGGGGCTCTGAACATTCTTCAAAAGAACAAGCCCATAGAATCTCAGATAACAATCAATGACAAAGGGCTTCTTTGAAGTCTAGGTGCCATTACTCCAGATTCATGCCAGAGATAACAGTTCTGCTAAAAGTCTGCTACACATTGAAGTACTAAGCAGAAAAATAAGTGTCCCTGTATGCACCTGGCTTGCACACAGGTTCACCTCCCCCAACAATCAACATCTTCTTACCAAGTGCTGAATTTGGTGTAAGAGAGGAGCCCATATTGTCAGAATAGCCATAGTCCAAGGTTCGCATTAGGGTTCAGTCTAAATAGTGAACATTCATTGGGTTTGAACAAATTTATGATGAGCTGTTTCTACCATAACAGTGTTTCACTACTCCTAGCAACACTGTGTATCCTGGTTGTTCTTCCCTCCCTGAGCCTTTACACATATACAATTCTTTTATAGAGGCATACTTAAACTTTATAGATAACCCTGTATAAAACACATTACTTCACATGCTCTTCATATGATGTATTTAGTAGTGTTTGGATTATTGTTATATTGTTTATGTTATCTGGGTACTACATATTTTTACTATATATATTTTTTAAGGTTCATGATATAGGTCTGATACATTATAGGCATTGTAAAATGACTGCCACAGTCAAGCTAATATATTTATTATATCGCTGTTCCAGTTGCTACCACAGTGTGATGTAGCAAAACATAATACCAACCATTGTAGCAAACTCCTCATATATAATAAAGTTACCAACTGTAGTGACCATGAATGCTTTAAATGCTCAATTATGCATATCTCCTAACTTCCATCATCCCTTTTCTTTGCCCTACTCCCCATCCCAAGTAGCCACCACCACTCTGCTTCCCATATGGGAGTACACAGAGACATAAGATGATTTCATTCTAACTCGTTTTAAAAAGAACCAAGTGGTTTTTTTTCTTTAATTGTATTCATGTTTCCTGTGTACCTCCAGCCATTTGTTTTTCTCTCAGTAGCTGCCTTTGTCCATAACTGGTCATTTTCTCAGTGCTAAATTGAAGGTGATCCTGTAGCTTCTGGGATACCAAAGAAAGTACATGTAAATACAACGAGGAAGAAAACAATAAAAGTAAACAGAGTTCAGCAAATATCAGAAATGTGAACTTGCTCATCTGTGTCACCAGATTTAAGATATTTTTAAAGTCTACTTTGTACATGTTAAAATTAGATAAAAAAACTTACCAACATTAAGTTGATCATTGATTTCTCTAAATGCCTATAGAATTTATAATAATGTTACCTTTTCCTTTCAGACATTATGAGTATTTTCCAAAATGGAAACTTTATTCTTTTTTAATTAATTAATTAATAAATAATTAAATTTTACACTCCAGTTTTATTACCGCTCCCACCGGTCCACTCTCTGACTGTTCCACATCCCATACCTCCTCCCTACCCCCTGTCTCCACGAGGATGTCCCAACCCCCACCCCACCTGACCTGTAAACTCCTTGGGGTCTCCAGTCTCTTCAGGGTTAGGTGCATCATCTCAGTCCTCTGCCGTATATGTGTTGGGGGCCTCATATCAGCTGGTGTGTGCTGCCTGTTTTGTGGTCCTGTGTTTGAGAGATCTTGGGGGTCCAGATTAATTGAGACTGCTGGTCCTTATATTTGTTATTCTTAGTAACTTACTTGAGGGAATAAATGTCTGAAGTGCACTAATTTGGTCTATTAAAATGTACAATTCAATGTTTAAGTACTCATATATAATTTACAAGAATCAGCATTTAGTAATTTTAAGAAATCCCAGCATCACTCAAAGAAACATACCCATTATCAGGTTCTGCCCAGCTCTCTGGCCACCAGTAACCAGTAGTTTCTCTATTTGTGTGGATAACTTCTATTCTGACTAATCTCTCTACATTTTTATCTTCTGAACTTTTTATGTAAATAGAACACTAAAACACTGGGTGATAATAGCTAATATTTTGCCAACATTTTGGAGGTTTATCCATGTTGTAGCATGTGTTAGTAACTTACCTCGATTTATTGTCAATATTCCGTGAATGACAGTTCAGTTTCCATTAATCTCCTGATAGGAGTTGTTTACACTTCTGGGTCTTGTTAGTAAAATGATTTTGAAAACTCAAATGCAGTTTTATATGAATGTGTGAGTTGATAAGAGTAATTGCATTGTCTGTGATAACAAGTCATGTATATTCCAAATGTTTTCACATTGTATGAGCCATTTTAATTCCCACCAAAAGCATGCACATATTGACTTATCTCTGTTCTCCAACAGTGTTAACTAGCTCTTTGTTTACTGCTGTGTTAATGATCTTGAAGTAGAATCTTATCATGATTTGAATATCTATTTCCCTACTCAATAATGACAGCAGCCGTTTTCCATATTTTTAGAAGCCATCATCATATATCTTCTCTTCAGAAACATCTTTTCAACTGTCTTTTACCATTGGGTTGTAAGAGTTCTTTTACATTCTAGACACAGATCTCCCATTACATCTAAGAATGGCAAATGATTCCCCTTGGTGTGCAGGTTGTCCAATCACGTTATTGATCAGGTTCTCTAAAGACGGAAGAGCTTTATCTTGATGATGTCTAAATTATCAATCTCCTCATTTATTACCTGTGAGGCTTGCACTGCACCTAAGAAATCACTACCAGCTGAAGACCATGAGGATTCATTCCTATGCTTTCTCCTGAATTCAAGAATTTTTAACTTGTATTTAGATTGCTGACATGCTTTGAATCATTTTCATCATTTGAATCTTTGTACGTGGTATAAAAAAAAATCTAAATTCACTCTTCTTCATGTATACATTCGTGCAACCCAGGTGCCCTACCTCCATCAACCATTAACTGGCATTTGATTCAATCACCTAATTTGTACATTTGCTTTTATTTTAATTGTATTCTCCTTTGGTTTATTATTTTCCTTCATCAATTCACTTTGCATTATTTTTTTTGCTTATTTTCTAACTTCTTCAAGAAGTCTCACAGGTCACTGAATATCAGTTTATCAAAATGTATATGCTTTTATAGTTAAAATTAGATTTGTTACATTGTGGATAGAGATTTGGGACTGAATAACAGGCTGGTCAAACTATCCCAAGATTTCATGATCCTCTAGATGCATGGAAAGAATGGAACAGGACCTGCCAAGTTCAACATAATCTCACAGCGTTACACTTGACTCAGTTGGTCAGGTGTGGGTTGCTGACTGAGGAAATAAAAGACTCCAAGTATTTGATAAGGACACTGGAGAGCGGTTAGGAGCATAGGGCAACTGTTTCACAGAGGAGGGACGTTCTGCTGTGAGGTTCGCCCCAGATGGGAAGTACTTGATTGTGGCCCAGCGGAACCTCAGAAGGCTGTCAGAGTTGGTTGTCCCACCCTCCAGAAGCAATAAGACTGCTCTGTGGTCAGCACTATCAGCTAGCAGACCAGGTTCTGCCATATCTTTTAGAAATCGACAGAAAGATCAGCGCTGTCTATGTTGCAGAGATTGGGGCAAAGCAAATTGAAAAATACGTCGGTCTGTGGCACAGCCGCACGCCTGCCTTGAGGGGTTAGGGCTTCTGGCTGGGAGGAGCTTCAAGTAGCAGTTCAGAGCCACCGGGTCATTTTTACCTCTTCTTCTACAAGAGAAGTGTGTTGCTATGTCATGTTTTCTTGTGGTTTTTGGATTAGTTTTACTAATGACTAAATGTGTAAGAATTGTTTTTCTGTCTGGTGGCCCTGGGAGTTGAACTCATCACTTCCTACATGCCTGGCACCTGCCTTAGCAGGGAACTACATCTTCACATAAGCAGCTTTTAAAGGAAGAAATGAGATTCTAGAATGGGGTCATGACAGGAAACTGTGGTTGTCACCAAGTTACTTGCCTGCGTCGATTAACTCTCTCTGGGTTCCTGGGTACCTTTTTGATTTCATATGATGAGTGGAAACTACTAGGGTTTTTTTAACCTATGTAAATTAGACTGTGGGAAGGATTGTGTTGGGTACACTGCTGAGTTACTTGATGCATGGGAGTGCCATACCAGTCCAGAGGATTTTGAAGTGGGGAGCAGTGTGGTCCAATAAAAAGAAAAGTGGGCATGGTGACAGCAAGAGCGAGAGGACGGTGAGGGACAGGAGGAGCTGTGTGTGTGTGTTGGGGCAGGGGGGTATGAGGGGATTCACGGAGACTGCAGTTAGTGGCAGTCTGGGTCAAGAGATAGGGGACAAAGAGACAACAATACTGTCCAGGTAGAGAAGGGCTGGGGCGTACTTCCCATAGATTCAGAGGGAGAAAACAACAAAACAACAATGGGTTTGCTTAATGTCACCCTTTAACAAGCAAGACTACGACAACCAGTGTGTAAGCACTGAATGGAAAGGAAGATTTGCAGGTGGGTGTTTTAGAGCTACTGCTGGCAGTAAGTCCCCTCCTCAGTGTCGCCCATGCCATTGTTCAGTGTGAACTCATGTCATCACTAGCACTTGCTTA
>NW_022196905.1:205268352-205273263 GCF_008632895.1 Mastomys coucha
TAGATTTGTTATCATTTAATTCAAATAGTATTACCCTTTTTTTGAGATTCTTTTTTAGATTGATTTTATGTTGTGTGTGGGGGGGAGGGGCACAGTATATTTGTGTGCATCATATGCAGGTAGAGACCAGAAGAGAGCACCGAATCTGACTGAAATCAAGGTTTCAGCCACCTTATGTGGGTTCTGGAAACCAAACTCAAGTCCTCGGGAAAAGCAACGCCATGTGTTCTTATCCAGTGAGCCATCTCTCTAGCCAACCCCTCTCTGCTTTGAGATTCTTCTGAAAAACTTTAAAAATTATTATTTTCATATTGATGTATATCATTTGAAATTTGTTAATATTGATTTATACCTCACCAAATAATTCTGGTGAAATTTCCCATGTCTAATTAAAGAGATTATAAAGTTTTTGATTGTTAGAAAATATTTCATATTCTTTGAATCATGTATCTTTACTGCTTTGTTACTTAGTTATTTCAGAAGTTACAGTAATATATGTCATTATTTTCAACTATGGTCCTAGGTTCATTTATATTTTGTTCTTAATATTTTGAAGTAATGTAATTAACTGCATATTTCTTTCTTCTTCCCGGTTGGATAGGTTTTTATCATTATTAAGTATTCTTTTTATGAATTCTATTTATTTAAAAACTTTGATATATCAATTTGAGTTTAGATCACTTCTCAGCCTTTTGGCTAAGATCAAGTGCAATTTGAGTTTAGTATAAAAACATTCAATATGCCTAAGGTCATTTTATCATGTCTCATAATTACATAGGAACATGGTGCACCAGATTCAGAGTTTTAAAGTATTAAAGTCAAAACTCTTTCTAGACTGGCATATAAGTGAGCAATGTCTACCCTGGCATCATTTCTGTATGCTGCTTCTTTGCTGCTAATTATCTTGAGTTGAACAAATTTATTCCTCTCTGTACTTGAACAATAATAAACAAACAAGGTTTAGAATGTTTGAGCAAGTTCACAGAGTGTGTGGATCCCAGTCATTTTGTTGCCTACAGCCAGTCTTCACTGTGATCCATAAAAATGATTTTTGCAATTCCTGAGTCTACCACTACACCTGTTATGCAGTGAAGCACCTCATGCATGTCAGGTTCTATGCACACTGTACCTGTATTGTACTTGAGCTTACAGTGCACTAATTCTTTCCATAATGCATGCTCAACTCTCCAAAATAGTTCCCTGGTATATGCAGAACAAGAATTAAAACTCACACTTCAGTGGCTTAGTTTGGATCTAGCCATTGGAGATTAAGCTCTTTCAAATTGTTTTCCAGTTACTCTGTGAGGGTTTAAGGTGTCAGTGGTCCACTTAATCTGGCTGCTTGGGTGGGGACAGAGTTTTTACTGCAAAGGATCAAAGCAACTCTCCTCTTGCATTACCAACCCAGAACTTTGGACTTTTGGATGGAACTTTCTGACACATCTTTTAACAATTGGTGAAGCAGATGACTAGGAGAAAGTATATGTCAGACAATAAAGGGTAACTATTGTCACATGTTATCACCAGTGTGAAGATCAATCTTCATAAAGCTCACTGCCTATTGCATGGAGAACTTCATTGGTAACATTGCACAGGCCAGTGTAACATTGCCTGAGACCAGAAAGAGAATAAACATTCTCACTCCATCTATGTTGTTGTTGCTATTCACCAGACCGAGCTGGGAGAAACTGTGCTAAAAGCCCATTTCTCTTAGGTTTCTCTAACAGGAAACAATTGTTACATTGTTTTCCCACCTAGAGATGAAAACATGTCAAGCACATTTCTCAGTTACTAAGTCAGATTGTAAACTTATTGTAGTATTGTCTTCTAACCTGGTCATTCAATTTCTATAAAATGCAAATGAAATTCTCCAGTTTCACATGTACCAACTTGTGTATGCATGGCTTACATTGTTCATTTAAATGCATGTCTAGAAAGATTTTTGAGGTTAATCCTTCCAAAGCTGGGAATCTGTTCCTGTGTATTTATGAGACATGATAAAAATAACATTAGGTATTGAAATAACATTTACCCCTAGAAATACAACTAATAAAAGTATTAACCATGTTTATATATCTATGACCTATCAATTAAAATCTATAATAATAGCTACATGAACCTCTCCATAAATCTGTACTGATTTGAGTGCACGGCTATAAGGCAGGGGTAGCAATAAAGCCACTGACTTAAGGTTTAACATGGGGAAAAACAGTTTTATTTCCTCAAAACACATAGCAAGCAGTACAAATTTGGTATGTCCTGTTTCAGAAACATTATCAAAATTATTCAGAAAAGAAGAAAGCAGTCTGCAGAATTTCACAATTATGAAATATATTGGCTAGTTTTATTAGGCACCCTCTCCTACTGCCATTATCCTTACACCAAAGGTCCCAACGCAAGCCTCTTTTTTATCCAGGCAGCTTTGTTTCATGTCAAATGTAGAACTGAGTCAGATCAATTCAGTTGAACAGATTCAGAAGTACACGTTTTTGTTCTGCGTTCTTCTTGGTAGAATACATAGTGACTCACAGAGCCTCTTTCTTCTTGAACACAAAGGATTGAAAGGTATGAACACCATTGCAGTGCAGTGGTTTTTCAGTGTAATAGAGCTGCAAATGTTCATTGCTTATATTTTTGTTTATGAGAATTGTTGAAAAATGAAGATGAGATTCTTGATTGTTGCACCTGCTCATTTGTGGACATGGACAAGATGATGAAATTGTAGTGCAGTGTTTTCCCTTCCCATAATCACTTCAGGAAAGGTTTGATCGATGGTGCCCAGGGCTGTGTGCAGTCACCTGAAACATATCATTCCTCCACAATTGTCCTCTCCATTGAAATACCTAAATTGCTTTATTCGGTTGCTTTTCTCAATAAAATAACATACCTTACTCTGTATTATTCCCTTTTTAGTGCCATTGTTTGTATAAAAGTCACCAAGAGAATGTGTATGCTGGGTGGAGACAATAAGTAATATGTTAAGTCCAACTTTAAATTTAGTTAGATGGCTGAATATCAAAGGCTAGTTTTTTGGTACCTCAGGGTAAACCAAGGCAAGCAGTCAATGGGGGCCAATTCTTAGAGCCACTGGTGGATATCAGTCCTGATAGTATATTGACAGGGCCTGCTGCCTATGGCATCCAGTGGTTAGAGAAGAGAAAAGGGGAATCAAACATTAACACAGAGAGACTAAGTTTGAAGCCAAGAGTACCTCCAGCCATTTATTCTCTTAAGGAGTTCCTTTCTATACCCCTTTAGACATTTTTTTATATCTATTAGGAAGAAAATTACTTCATAGCCACAAATTACTCACCTTCCAGAGATAATCATAATAAAAACATATTCTTCAAAAACATTAAAATCATTAAACAAAAGGAAACTATAACAGGACATTGGTTATATGTTTCTTATATGAAGCATACCTAACTAAACAATTCTCATCTATCTTTCTTTCCAAAAGCTCATAGTGACCTCAAAGCAGTAACATTTTAATCATTAGTTGACAGGTTTAAACAGACCAAGTCTATAGTAGCCAGTTTCTCCCTGTGCTTGCTTGACAACAAACTGTACTTACTAAAAAGCAGATCTTCTACCTTTTTACATCTGATGTTTTTAAGACTTTATCTTGACTGCCACACAAGCAAATTGAAAGTAAACCCTTTTGCATCTGGAACTCATATGTTATTTCTCCCTGTGGAGAAAATATGTTTTAGTTCTCTTAATATGGAAGGAGGGAGGGCTAGAATTAGAGAGGGCTCACTAGGATTTCCAACCCTAGATCCTGTCCTTCTCCAAGAGCTCAAATTTCCTTTCTGCTCCCAGTGACACTGTAGTTCAAGCAGAATCTCTCCTTATAATGCAGCCTGACCATCAAAGTACCATGATTACACTAAAATTTTAAAATATATATTTAATGTGTACTATAAGTTCATGTATGTGAGGTGTGTGTGTGTGTGTGTGTGTGTGTGTGTGTGTGTGTGCACGCGCGCACGCGCACAAAGAAATGTAAGAGAAAAGTTAGATGGTTGGTGAAGAGTTCCTTAGATAACCTATGAAAGCTTTCATATTTAGGGGACATTTGTTTGATCATTTCTGTGTTTATAAACAGTAAAACAGATAGTAAGTCTAGAAAAGCATTATAGGAATCCCATATCTGAAATGATCAAACTTATTTGCATTAAGATTTTAGAGATTTTAATTAAAAGTTTCAGATGTAAAATTTATCTCCAAATCTTCACATTTCTATATTGCTCTGAACTCTACATAATGTGTTGTGGAAACAGAACCAAAGCTGCACTTTCCAGATACAATCTCTCTGCTATTTGGAAATTAGTTCAAGCAATGTAGGAAGAAGCCAGGCAAGGCCAGGCTAGTAACCTGTCTGCTGAAAGGAGGGAAGACATATTGCTTGTGACACTGGAGTCTCTGATGCAATTGTTTACTAATTAATTTACACATAAACATAGATATCTGCATTCCCTCTGTCAGGATATATGAGTAGAAATATGAATTTGCCATGTAAAATTGAATTGCCAAAGTAGTGCTAAGAAAATTAGTGTCTATGAATGACAATTTTATTTTTACTTCTTTTATGTCACTAATCATGTAATGCAATTCATTATCTTTATCTCATTATACTGGGCCTTTATGCAACTCTCTAAAGATCTGGGGGAGAATTCCATTGTAATGCTGAAATGGAAGCAAGAATATTTGGCAATGCCCTTATATATGTAAAGGTTTTTGCTCTTTTGGTGACTTAAATTGATATACAAAATTACATTAGTCACAAAAAATGTACAGTGACCAATATGCTGGTGCCACATCATGGTGTCTGTAATCACACATCTGATTCGACATTTGAGATAAGAGTCAATTACTTTCATTTGGATTTTATATTATTAATCACTACCA
>NW_022196905.1:205273273-205286680 GCF_008632895.1 Mastomys coucha
AATCCCATCCCTTAATTTAAATCATTTCTTCCAATCCCATCCCTTCCTCAAGCAACTTTGAAGGTGGGGTGATGTTTCAGAAATTGTTTTGAAATCTTTCTTATTAAAATACGTAAGAGATCAGTCTTGTGTAAGCATAGTGAGGGACTATGTGTCTAATGATCATGAATTATGCAGGGTAAATCTATGTAAATAGTTTTGAGAGCTAATTCCTCTTCTTCTAGGTATGTGGGTGGTCAGGCTATTATAAGTATTGTCTGCTTGATATTGGGGCTGGTTTAGCTGCTCAGCATTCCTCTTTGCTACTCACAAAACCCTTCTGGACCTGTTTGCTTAGTTGAAGAGAATGACCTAGCAGGAAAGGGGCTCTATGCTTTGGTGCATGGCACAAGTGGTTCTACATTCTTTGTCTAAAATTTCCAGACTATCTTCTACTTCCATTTTAAAGTAGTATAAATGTAGGAGTCATAAGAATTTCAAATTAAGTTATCTTCAAAAATAGCTAGAACCACTAGAACCTCTAGCACATTTCAAAATCATTTCCTTCTGTTAAATTTATATAATATGAAAATAAAAAAAAAGAAGAAGAAAATGGGTTGAAGAATCCAGTGTTCAGAGCTGAGAGAGAAATTAAAATCATGCCTTTTTTCATTGACAACTGATTACCAACCAATACCTTTTTCTTCCTAAATTATTTCTTGGGCTTGAGAAAATGTGTACATAAAACATAAGTGTGTCTGTTAGTTTTTATTGTTAACTTAACAGAACCTAGAGTCAGCTGGGAAGAGGGAACCTTAAATAAAATATTTTATTCCCTGTAAATGGATTTTTTTCAGCTACATTACATTTTATGGGTAGAAAAGAAAGATAGATGTGTAACTGATGTCTATAATGTGTGACACTATGAGGTTCACTGAAGAAGGAAAAATGCATAAATGATATCAATATGCATAAAAACCAATTGAATATCAAGACTTTGTTATTTTTCCAGTGTCATTTCCTTCTTCCTATATCTTTCACATTGGGTTCATAAAGTTAGAAAAAATATTTTAAAAGAGTTGTTATAACTATACCAGGAATAATGTCTTACAACATGATCAGTAGGTTAAAAATGCAGCATATAGGAGCTGACACTGTAGCTCTATAGGTAAAAGTGCATGCCTGCTCTAGCAGAATGTCCTGTGGTCAATTCCAGAAACCCATAACAGATGAGAGAGTGCATTCCTGAAAGTTGTCTTCTGACTTTCACACAGCTGCTGTAGCTTTGGCATTTGGGTACCTGTTCTCTCTCTCTCTCTCTCTCTCTCTCTCTCTCTCTCTCTCTCTCTCTCTCTCTCTCTCTCTCCTCTCTTTTTCTCTTGCTCTCCCACTCTCTCACTCTTGTGCTCCCACTGTTCCCCCACTCTCGCTCTCTCGCTCTCTTGCTCTTGCTGTCTCTCTCTCTGTGTCTCTGTCTCTCTACACACATAAACAATAATGAGATTATTATACTCAAAATAATAATTAATAACAATAATAATTATAAAATTTTAATTGTGTAGTAGAAAAATACTGAGACTTTAAAAAATTTAAGAAGATAATATGAGAGAAGACCTTGAGGACATTCCATTAAGTGTACTAAGTCAGTCACAGAATGGTTAATGTTCTATTGTATTTATGTAGGGTATCTATAATAATTATTCTCATGAGAGCAAAGATACATTTGTGGCCACAAAGAAAAAGGGGAAAAGAAAAACATGATTTGCTAAAAAATGAATATTATTGATATGTCAAAGTATTATGTTTACGTAGGGATGCACATAAGTGTGCTGTGGTGAGTAGGCCAGAACTCAAACTTGCCATCACTACTCAGAAGGCTCCGCTCTTGCTTCCTGATACAGTATCTCTCACTGAGTCTCGAGCTCTCCACTTAGAGTAGTGAGAACCAGAGGATGCTACCTCCACTTCCCAAACTGAGGTTATAAACTCATTCCACCACGTCAGACATTAGATTTGGGCCTGGGAAGCCAACTCAGTGACATACTTGAACATGCAAGAACTTTATCCACTTAATATCTTTGAGCATTGAGTAATGATATCATGATGCTTATTAGAATTACCAAGATTAGAATAAATGCACTAATTTCGTCTAACATGATGGTTTGTTTCCATGCTTCATTTCCCGCCCCCCCCCATCCTTTTGAATTATTGATTGGTTCTATTTTTTCCTCTTCATGAAATGATTTACCTGAAGGGATTCTGTTTTTACAAAATTTTCTCTAAAATGCCATCTTTCCTATTGTCTTGGGCTTGGCTTCATTTCCTTTTTAACTTTCTATTGCTCTAATTCATGGAAATAATTTATAATATTTCACCTCCAAGTGTGTTGATTGGGATTTTATTAAATTTTGGAAAACAAAATGTAATTCTCCTCAAGGCTTGATTTGAATTGTTATTCTCGTCATGGAGTATCTCTGTGTTACTTTCTTTTGGAATGCCTCAAGTGTCTTGTTGATTGTTCCACTTTTCCTACACTTATGCACTGACTGTGTTACTAATGGGACAGATAATGGGGAAGCAAGATGGTCGATGGTCAGCTTAGTTACTCATCTAATGCTGACTTTATGACCACAGATTAATAGGCTGTTAAAACAACAGTAATGGTTTCTATGTGATGATAACCTGAGTTTGGTTGCAAAGCTGATTTTGCATGGCTTTTGAATGACAATTACTATATTAAATTCCCTATATCTTAATGTATCTATAGGCAAGGAAGTCAGCTTTTTGTTCTCTGCTGTGACAAAATGCCTGACATAAACATCTTAAAATGGGGATTGTCTTAGTCAGGGTTTCCATGAAGAAACCCAGGCTATGAAGAAACACCATGACCAAGGCAACTCTTACAAAGACCAACATTTCATTGGGGCTGGCTTACAGTCTCAAAGGCTTAGTCCACTATCATTACAGCCAAGAAGCATGGCAGCATGCAAGCAGACATGGTGCTAGAGAAAGAACTGAGAGTTCTACATCTTATTCCAAAGGCAACCAGGAGAAGGCTATCTTCCAGACAGCTAGAAAGAGAATCTCCAAAGCCCACAGCCACAGTGACACACTTTCTCCAACAAGTTCACCGCCTACTCCAACAAGGCCGCACCTCCTAATAGTGTCCCAGCATATGAGTCTGTGGGGCCAAACCTATTTGAACTACTATAAGGAGCAATTTATTTTAACTCTTCATTTTCAAACTTTCAGTTCAGGATTGTTCTTGTCATGATGAAGCAGAACATCAAACTGGTAGAAGCATGTGGCAGAGGCTACCCACAGGGAAGCAGGCGAGCATAAGGGAGGGTACTCATGCTTATGACAAAATTCATCCCTCAGATCCATTAAATGATTACTTGTAAGTAGATTTACTCTATTGATAAGGCCAGAGCATTTGTAATTCAATCACTCCCTAAAGGCACTGTCTTTGAACACTAGTGGGTTGGAGACTAAGCCTTGGATACAGAAACTTGTAAGAAACAATGAAAATCCCCATTAACCATCTGTATGCCAGTACAATGAATTCAAACAGAACAAGGCATTTAGGGACAATTAGATGTGAGTGAAGAGTGCACCAACTGTTTAAACTCTCAGCTACTGGGTCTTCATCTATGAAAGCATCCAACACTTCTCAAGCTGGGATAGCTGTGAAATGTTCCATATAAAATACCCAACAAAGTAACTGATGTTATAATTGTTTATCTAACCCATAGTATGAATATAAATTAATATGGAGATTGGAGGTGTAAGTTAGTCTGGAAATATAAAAAAGTGTGAAATATGAAGAAAATTCCTCTTCCCTCTCTGGCTTTTGCTATGCTAAAATTCTAACAGTGTTGTAATAGGTGTGAGTACGAGAGGCCTGAAACTAAAGAGAACATGCATCACTATTCATGTTGGAAGCACTGAGGAATTTACAGTGTTTATGAAAGAATAGAGAACACTGGGAAGGTGTGGCAGTCTTAAACACTACAGTTTCCAACAGGGATTTGGCAGAAACTACAGTTAAAGCTAAAGGTCCTGGCACCAGAGATCCCTTGACATTTCCTGTAATTATCTGTGAAGTACTCACAGATTCTGTTTTGTGTCCAATAACATCTATGACTCGATACCCAAACCTGGATTAAAATTTAATACCTCTTACAGCTACCATACAAAGTACACTTCTTGCCAGTGTGGAAGATATAACAGAAGAGTTGGAAAGGATTCTTGGTTTGGCATGGATTTCAGATAACAGTCCACCAAAGTGAAGAGAGCATGCCAGCAGGAGCTTGCAACACAGCTTGTTCACATCTTGACAGATCAGTTCATGCTGGCACTAGGAACAGATATATCCTTCAAGGCCTATCTCCAATGACCTACTTCTGCTAGTTTAACAATGAGTTCCAAAGGTTCAACAATCAGGAAAAAACTGTTCCAATACATCAATGTGTACACAGAAGATTTCAGAGTTAGTTCATGACAGTTGGCAAATACCATGCCTCATACATTTCCCCAGTTGTATATGCATGTAGCAGAGTAGAAAGAATTGTAGGGGCAGTAATGTTTAGAATGGAAACCAAGGAGAGCTGGGTCTTCCTGAAATAACTTCATCACATAATCCAACACACAGAAGGTTGTTCATAAAAGACACTGCAAACCATGTACCATTGGCATTCCTTTATAAATAAAGAGATCAATCATTTATTCCTAAGAACTTTTAGATTAAGGACATGGTTTAAAAGGTAATAAAGGCCACATGTCCCTGCTGCTTCCATGAAATTTCATGAAACATTTCCATTTTTACTGATTTTTATCTATCAGTTTCCTAAGATTATCTCATAAGCCTTGCCTTTCTGAAGCCAATGACCAATGAAGGTATTTGGGAATGGCAGGAAAATCACTCTATTTTGCTAACATAATTTGTTGTGGCAGTGAGGCCATAGGTAGTCATTTTCTATGGAGGCTTGGTTATCATGAGGTTTTCTGAGCTCCAGAAAAGACAGTTCCTGTCCAAGGCTTTGATTATAAGATATCAGTTCAGAATTTAGAGATGCAGTCTTCTATTTCCATGGTCTTTTTTGTTCTTTAAATTACTTTATGGAAGTAGTCATCTTTTGATATTTTTTATGTGAGCATGTGTGTATGCATGCTTATGTGTATACATGTGCACACGCATGCTGTGTCATATGGGTGAAGGTGAGAGGAGAGCTTGAAGGAGTTGACTTTCTCCTATCAAGAAGGACAAAGGGGATCAAATGTAGTTTGTCAGGCTTTGTATTAAGTGCCTTTGCCTGCTGAATCATCTCACCAGCCCACTAGTCATTTACATATGAACCTGAGGAAGGGAAGAAAATTTAGAATTTGAATATCATTAAGACAATTATTTCCTAATTCTAACAAAATTTTCATGCTGGATATTAGTTCTATTTTTTAATTTGAAATTTGCTCTCATTTATAATATGTTTTAGCTATTTCATCATGACAGTGCCGGGATAGTCTACGACTCTGTCACCCTGTATAATTGAGATTACATGACTTTGTTTTTAATATGCTAAAGAATAATTATTTAATGGTTGCTACTGGCAACCTTATACTTAACTTTTGACAAAATGTGGTTCTTGAATTCATGGCTGAGTTAGAGAAATAACAATTAAGGAAATACCTAAATATACATAAAGGGTAAAGTTGAATTTGTGATGGATGTTAGAGAGGTGGTAATTATGCTAAAAGTGCATCAAGTTAGACTATAAAGTAGACATGAAGAAGTGAATGGTTACTTGGGAATCTCAAATGTCATTTGAAGAAAGAACAGAGGAGAGCATAGCATACGATGACAAAACTGATGGGGACAGGCATGGATATGCTTACTTGCTTGTCGTGTATATGAAAACCCAGAGAGATCCTGGAACTGGAGCTGATAAAGGGAACCCAAGATGAAGGAAGAGGAAAGACCAGGCTGACAACACAGCCTTGGCTTATGGTCTTTATTTTATTTTATATTTTATTTTTTAATGTAAGGAATTTTAAGCAGGTGGCTCCTGTGATCACATTGTATTAAATTTTGAAATCTCTAACCAGATGTATAGGAGAATAAATTAAGACAAGGACAGAGAAAGTGCCACTCTCAGGCACTCTAACATGCCAAGGATCAGAGGTGAGGAGGGCACAACATCTGTCCTAATACCAGGAGTAATTGGGACGGGACCAGGCACACAGGAACTCCACCAGCCCAGCGGCTCAGGTTCCTTCCGATCCCACAATACCCAGAGGAAGATCCTCTCTCAGGTGCTCTAACACACCCAGGATGAGAGGTGAGGAGGACATAGCACCTGTCCCAACACCAGGAGTAACTGGGAACAGTGGGACCAGGCATACAGGAACTTTGACAGCCCAGTGGCTCAGGTTGCTTCCAATCTGTCTGGGAGTGCCCTGAGCAGAGCTTGGGCACAAACTCTGCAGCCAGTCCCAAAACACCCAGAGGAAGCTGCTGCACTCCCAGGAACTCTAACAAGCCCAGGGTCACAGGATCCCAGAATCACAGGATCTCACAGACAGCTTGACTTTGAGGAGTTCTGACACAACCAGGATCACAGGAAGGACAGGCTCCAGTCAGATTTAGCAAGGGCAGGTAGCACTAGAGATAACCAGATGATGTGGGGCAAGCATAAGAATATAAGCAACATAAACCAAGGTTCTTTGGCATCATCAGAACCCAATTCTCCCACCATAGCAAGTCCTGGACACACCATCACACTGGAAAAGCAAGATTCAGTTATAAAATCACTTCTCATGGTGATGATACAGGACCTTAAGGAAGACATAAATAGCACCCTCAAAGAAATACAGAGAACACAGGTAGACAGCTAGAAGCCCTTCAAGAGGGAACACAAAAATCCCTTAAAGAACTACAGGAAAACAGAATCAAAGAGGTGAAGGAAATGAGCAAACCCATCCAGAATCTAAAAATGGAAATAGAAACATTAAAGAAGTCAGAAAGAGAGACAACCCTGAAGATAGAAAACCTAAGAAAGCAATCAGGAGTCATAGATGAAAGTATCACCAACAGAATACAAGAGATAGAAGAGAGAATCTCAGGGGCAGAAGACACCATAGAAAACATTGACACAACAGTCAAATAAAATGCAAAAAGCAAAAAGATCCTAACCCAAAACATCCAGGAAATCCAGGATGCGATGAGAAAACCAAAGTCAAGGATAATAGGTATAGAAGAAAGTGAAGACTCCCAAGGTAATGGGCCAGTAAATATCTTCAACAAAATTGTAGAAGAAAACTTCCCTAACCTAAAGAAAGAGATGCCCATGAACATACAAGAAGCCTACAGAACTCCAAATAGACTGGACCAGAAAAGAAATTCCTCTTGTCACAAAATAATAAAAACACCAAATGTACTAAACAAAGAATTTTAAAAGCAGTAAAGAAAAAAGGTCAAGTAACATGTAAAGGCAGGCCTATCAGAATTACACCAGACTTTGCACCAGAGACCATGAAAACTAGAAGATCCTGGGCAGATGTCATACAGACCCTACAAGAACACAAATGCCAGCCCAAGCTACTATACCCAGCAAAACTCTCAACTACCATAGATGGAGAAATCATGATATTCCATGACAAAACTAAATTTACATAATATCTTTCCTCAAATCCAACCTTATAAAGGGTAATAGATGGAAAACTTCAACATAAGGAGCAAAGCTACACCCTAGAAGAAGCGAGAAAGTAATCTTTCAACAAATCCACATAAACCTAATTCCAACATAAACCTCTTACAACAAAAACAGCAGGAAGTCACAATTACTTTTTATTAATATCTTAATATGAAAATTAATATTACCAACATATCCTAATCGATTGAAATCCAAAAACATGAGGAATTAGAAATTTGTTGATTGTCATCCAATGGTCTCCCTAGTTGGGTAACTGGAGAAATAGGTCCAATAGTATACAATCCATACACACTTTCAGCATGTTTGTTCGTGACAGTGTCTTGCTGTATACAACATAATGGTCTTGAGATCTTGCTTGTCCTATCTCAGCCTCTCTATTTGTAGTATTGTTTATTTCATGTTTTTACACTATATTATGGTTTTCAGAATAGCTTACATATTTTAAAAGTATTTATATTCCCAAAAGAAATGTAGACAATTAAATTGGGAGGGGGCTGATAAGATAACAATAAAGAGTGAGACTCAATACTTTGCTTGACATTTGTACCACTTGTATCAAGTTACCACAGTAAGAGACAAGATTTCAAGCTCTACTAAATACAAAACAAACAAACAAAAAATAACACTTTATATATTTATATTCATTTGAGAAAATATTAGTAGTGATATATTATTTTGAAATATACAGCTAATATGTTTGGAGTTATTTAAAATTTATATTGAGGAAAACATTTGTATTTTCCGTATTGCCATAGACAAGCATCTACATAAGACTGTTAAATTGATTGTTGTTTTATATCAAACAACTTTTACAATACTCATTTTTATTATTATAATGTTTTATAAGTTTTAGAGAATATGACAAAAAAGATATTGTAGGTATTGAAGAGGGGGTCTCTGGGAAGAGTTGGGGTAGAAAAGGAAAACAAGAATGTGATTTAATTCTATTTACTTAAAATATGTTTTTAAATGTTAGCAAATTCAGATAAATTGAAATCATGTAACTTTTCCATCATATTGCAATAAAACTTAAAAAAATAAAGATTCATACTTCACCTTTAAAAAATAAAAGACAAGGACAGATGTAGGTACAATGTGCAGGAGTTATGTCAGCTGCCAGTAGAGACGTTATTCACACAGACTAGAAGCCATTTAGGAATTTCTTGATAGAAAGAAATAAAGAGAAAGAAATAATATGAAATCCATGTTGTCAACTTTTCTGAATTTAGTGGTGCAATAAAGGTGGTATTATATGGTAAGAAGTCTCTAAAACCTTTTTCTAGTGTTCATACCTTGATGCCAGGATTCTATTCAGAGATGTGATTAGCTACATGAAGTAATTAGCTTAAGTTGGTCATCCTGCAATGTAAACAAACACATGCATATATATTATATATGTCTTACACATGTGAATGTATCGATACTATATACTACATGATAAATGTATATGGCCTTACCTGCTGGTTTCTTAAGTCTTTAATTCTTGCTTGTGTGTGTACATGTATGTTGATGCATGTTCACATATACACACATCCATGTGGAGTCCAGAAGTTGATGTTAGGTATCTCTTCCACCCAATTTCCATTTCATTTCTTAAGACAGGATCTTACACTGTTTCTGGAGCTCACCAGCTCAGCCTTTCACTTTGGCTAGCAAGTCCTACCACTGCCTACTGACTCGTAGATTTCAGGTGGGAACTACCACATCTGAGAGTTGATGTGACTCAGCAATCTGAACTCAGGTTCCTATGTTTGTACAGAAACATGTCACTTACTGTGAAGTTTCTCCATTTCATAGGATTTTTATTTAAGATTCATTTTTATATTATGTGTATATGTTGGTTTCTGCATGTATACATGTGCTCAGTGCTGAGAGGTTCAGGTAAGGGTCTGAATCCTCAAAACTCTTAGGATTCACCTCTTGAAATATATTGGTTTTTTTACTCAACCCAGATCCTTTGGCAAAATTGCAAGTGCTCTTAACTTCTGAGCCAAAATCTCCAGCCATACACTTTATTTTTATTTATAATGTACATACAAGTACTGTTCTACTAAAAATGCCCTTCAGTGCAATAGCTTATGAAGCAGGGTTTAAAATTGTATAATGTAAGTTATTACTGAGCTTAGGAACAATTCAACAGTGGGTAAGTATATAAAACTGTGAGGTCAGGAACATACCTATGCCAAAGGATATCAAAGTATGCATACTGCCACCAACTTGATTTTGTGGTGATTTAGAGTGACTGCAATTATTGAAGTTTTAGCAATCATTTTCTATATTATCAAATATGCTTGCATTTGATATTATGCAGCTAATGTGAACGTAGCAGGAGGGGAGGTGCTCATGCTTATAGTTCTAGCACTCAGGAAGGAGTCAGGAGGATTACTTTGATTTTGAGGCCAAGCTGGGCTACCAAGTGAGTTTTTGAGCCAGCCTACACTATTAACTGAGACCCTGTTAAAAAAAAAAAAGGGGGGGGGGGAGAAAAAGAGTAAAAAGAAAATATACAGAAGAAAGTGCCAAAGCAAGACATAGATTAGCTGATGAAAACAGGTTCATGAAAATAGGATCAGAGTCTGTGTTTAGCACAAAGTTGCTGTGGCCTTGACTGAATTCAGGATAGCGTACTATGCTCAGGCTTTACATTTGTCAAGTAGATGTCGTCCTGGCTCCCAGGAAGCTTAAGAGGAGGTATGTAGATAGTATGGGACAATTTCTTAACACCAAAAACACTTTTCATGCTCTTAGAGAGGCTAGGTTGTGTGTGTGTGTGTGTGTGTGTGTGTGTGTGTGTGTGTGTGTGTGTGAGTAGTAGTAGTAGTAGTAGTAGTAGTAGTAGTAGTAGTAGTAGTAGTAGTAGTAGTAGTAGTAGGGAGTGGCTGGGAAAGCAGATTCCAGATTCAGATCCAAGCTCTGTTCCATAGGAGTTAAACAAATCTGTGAGTATTCAACACCTCTCTTGAGAGCCAATATTCCCCTTACATGGAGATGTGGTAACAATAGGCATGTCTCACAGGGCCACTGCTTGAATTATATACATTGCCCCTAATGCAGAAGGAATATCCATGAGACACTTACATAAATTAATTCTAAAACGGGTGAGTAATAAAATGTATTATTATAAGGAACATTCAAGATGCTAGGACAGCATCCAGTGAAGAAAGGGATATGGGTGGAAATACAGAGGTTTGCTTAACTACATGCTATTTTAAAAATCTACGTTAGGTATCCTTTCACTTATCTGAAATGGCATAAATGCTTTCTTGAAAAATCAATGTAACTCATGATAACGATTTCCCTAAAAGAAAATAACGTAAGACCGTCTGGAAAATAATCCCCTGCCTATTGATCAGTCTCTGGTCTTATTCCCCTTTCTCAACCAGTTTTTCAGTGCCTTCCACACAGTTTCAATGTAATTACAAACATCTGGTCCCACTGACTTCTTAATTTTACAGTTATTGCCCAAGCTGCAGACACTCTTTTTAGAAATACTGTTTGATTGTTCATTTAGTTGAAATGAGGCTGCTCTGAGTGCAATCTGGTAGCTGGGATATCCTCATATCTGGCCACCCAGAGAGATAATGTTTAGTACTTTATTCTTGGTAAATACATGTGCTTGCCTCTTAAGCATGATTCTTGGAGTTACGCTTATTGTTTTCCAGCCACAAGAATGGGAAGTAGGGGAAGCCAACACCTTTGAAATAGAAATAGAATGCTTTATGGCCATAGCATTTGCTTGCTTCCCCACATATCTTGAATTAATTATTAAATGTCTAGCTGATGTAATTTTTCTGGGAGGAAAGCACAACTACTTTCAAGACCACTTCTTAAAATATCTCAATGTTTTTGGAGACACTGCATAAATTAGGCATTGAACATACTGAAACCCTTGGAAATGTAGGTTTTTCTGAAGATTTTGATGCCTTTGAAGAAGATTCTTACTGTATAGAATGAAAAAATTTCAAAAGCCTTCTAGGCAGAATGTGTATTTGATCTATACCTGGAGCACCAGGGCTGGAATTCCAGACCCTCTGTGGGTGGGTATATGTAATACCAAAGCCATTCTATTCTCTAGGTCTGCTAAGCAGGACAAGCAATATCTATGAAGGTTTGCTCTGCAGATTTAAAGGAATTATATGGCTTACCCAGGTTAGGACTTAGATCAGAATAGATACCCAGCTACATTTTTTATCTTTCATTTTATGTGATGATTTGCTTAATCCACAAAGTAAGCCTCTTTCAAAACTTCATTGTTTCACTTAAAAATAAAACACTGTTTTCTTTACAGATGCCTGCATCTGTTTTTGCTTGGTTGCTTGGGGCTGGTGAAGAAGGTGTTAAGTCTTTGAATGGTCCATATAGTGTATGGACATGTAATAATAAGAGTAAATTCCTAAAATTATTTAGGGTAAAATGTCAATCATTCTCTCCTTACTTGTATTCTCACAACTACTTTTCTTTCTGGACATATAAGCCAAAGATATGTTTTGTTCTTATAAATGTGTAAGGAATTTTATTTTTCTCCTAACTTTGGAAATAAAATTATGTTAACATAAACACACTTCAAACATCAATGGGAAAAGATCTTCAGCTTGTATAAATTGTCTGAATTATATACAATGGGTAATACATTTCTAAAATGACATGCTAGTTTATGCTATTATAAAATTTTACGACAGTCTAATTCATGCAATAATATCAGTATCACTGATTAGTGGCTGTTATAATAACAGTATTTGAGATGTAAGAAGACTTCACAGAAAATAAAGCAGCTATGTCAAGTCACAAATATTTTGCACATTGACAGATCATGTGCTTTCAGACTTTGAATTTGTTGTGATTTCTCTTCCATAACAAAACTTTCATTATTCTACATAAGATGCAGCTGTACACATGTACTTATGCTATAGTATATTTTCAACTGTGTTACTTATTGGCCTCTAGGGAACAATCTGTTTGTAATAAATTTGGTTAACATATGTGTTTACTTTTGATGAAAGTGCTTAGTATTTAGACCCTTCCATATAGAAATTAAATAAAGGGACTGTGTTTATTTATAAGTGGATACAATTTAATTTTAGTATCTTTTAAACAACTAAAAGAAAGTTTGGAGAACTTGTACACTTACTTTTACTTGTGTTAGTTAAAATTCCTCTACACATCCTTCTACAAGAGTTGGAATACTAACAGAGAGTTTGCAGACAATTCTTTTTTTTAATAGATATTTTCTTTATTTACATGTAAATATCTCCATTACCAGTTTCCCCTCCAAAAAACAAAGAAACAAACAAAAACAACAAAAACAAACCCCTGTTGCCTCCCCCTCCCCATGCCTGCCACTCTACCCTCTCCCACTTATTGGCCCTAGCATTCCCCTACACTGGGGCACAGAACCTTCACAGGGCTGAGGTCCTCTCCTCCCATTGATGATCGAATTTGCAATCCTCTACTACAAACATGCTGCCAGAACAATCAGACACCTCCATATGCTGTCCTTGGTTGGTGGTTGAGACCATGGAAGCTCTGAGGGTACTAGTTAGTTTATATTGTTGTTCGTCCAAAGGGGCTGCAAACCCTTCAGCTCCATTGGTCCTTTCTCTAACTCCTTCACTGGGGACACTGTACTCAGTTCAATAGATGTCTCTGAGCCGCTACATCTGTATTAGTCAGGTACTGTCAGAGCATCTCAGGAGATAGCTATATTTAGGCTGGCTTACCC
>NW_022196905.1:205291896-205304726 GCF_008632895.1 Mastomys coucha
CTCTTTACCTGTATTCTCCTGTATTTCTTTAAGGGACTTATTCATGTCCTTCTTAAGTTCCTCTATCAACATTGTGAAATATGATTTTAGATCCAATTCCTGCTTTTCTGGTGTTTTGGGATCTCTAGGACTTGCTGCAGTGGGAGTACTAGGTTCTGATGAAGCCAAGTAGTCTTGGTTTCTGTTGGTAGGATTCTTGCATTTGCCTTTTGCCATCTCTTGATTTTTGGTGTTAGATGTTCTTAGTGTCTCTGACTAGAGCTTGCCCTGTCTCTGCTGCCGTGCAAGTCCCCTGTGTCTCGTGGGACCTGTGCCTCCTGGCTGGCTGCTCAGGTCTTAGAAACTCACTGGAGAGAAAATGGAGGCTCTCACCAGAGTCTCTGGCTTAAGGCGCTCCCTGGAGGTAGGCCCTCCACTTTCAGGTAAGGGGCAGAGAAGGACACTGATACACCTCTGTCACTAGGAACCTGAGAGGATCCTGTCCCTGCCATCCTGTAGCTCCCCTGGGACTCATGGGGCCTGTGCCTCCCTGCTGGCTGCTCTGGTCTTAGAAACTCACCAGAGAGAAAATGCAGCTCTCACTGAGTCTCTGGCTTAAGGCGCTCCCCCAGAGTGCCTTAAGCCAGAGACTTATCTGCATGGATCTAACAAGAATAATAAAGTGACTGAGCAGAAATGAAAGATAAGATCAACATAAAAAGAAATGAAGAGTCTGAGAGTGGATTGAATTGGAGGGAGTCAGACAAATACAGGAACAGCTAAGATGCTGACCAGACAAAACACTTGCATTGTATCTATGTGCCCTGGATCTTTCATATTGTTAAGCTGAAGTCGAAATGTTTTCAGTAAGATCACACTTCACTACAGGGAAAGTTCTTTGAGTTAACTCAAGGTTACAAAAACAACCATCAGGCCACTACAGTCTGTTGATGCTTTTCCTTTGAATGTAGCATCAAGTGACTGATCCTAGGAATCACCTCAGCTGTGTTGGAAGCATAGCCCACCAATGACTAATCTATGTAGCTTTATGCATTGGTAAGACTCCAATACCTGAATCTACAATCCCTGATAATAATTTCTGTAGTCCACTTATCATGAAAGCCTCCTCTCTCCCTGAGCTAACCTAGAATACTTAGTCTAAAATGTTTATTTGAACAGTGACATTTGCCACCACTCCATCACACTGAGCTGTACCAAGTCACTATGTCTTAAAAGTTGACTGAGGCTGTCTGCAATGGAAGAAGATTACTTTAAAACGAGTTCTTAATTATCAGTGAAATTACCATACAACTGGCTCCTATGTTATGTTGATATTCTCCTAACATGGTGAAAAATATCAAAGAAATTTATATAAAACATGAACACTTCCAATATGTTAATCATACTTAAATTCATAAAGTACTTTTTATTTTTTTTAGGACAAAAGCTTTAATTTCTTTTTATTTCTAATTTTCTTTATGCAAGTATAAAATTGTTTTTCATTTGAATAAAATGTAAAGGTGTCAGGGAGCCGTGGAAAACTTATTAATCTGGAAGGTGGAAAAAGAGAAATAAATTCACCCAATAACCTTTTTTGGGGGGAAAGTCTCAGAGAAGTAGCACATCTCTCTTAGGGGATAAAAATTTGTGTTAGTACTTTATAAATGATTCTGTAAAGCAAGCAACCAAACAAAACAAAATAAAAACAAAACACCAGGTGAAACTCAAAATAGTATTAAGATGGTAAAATGTATTTCTTACTAATAATTTTTGACATTACTAGTGAGTTATAGACTAATTTTTTTAAAAAACTGAAAGGATTCTGGTGGGGAAATTCCAATAATTACACAGTAAATTCTCACCTCTTCTCTGAAAAGACACTGGTGGTGTATCTAGGATGAGGTCACTGTGGTGGAACTGGTTTTGAAACCTCAGATCTTAACCACATGGATTAGACAGTCGACTCTTACCATCCCCCAAGCAACACACCTTATTTCCCTCCAGCCATGAGAATGGACTCCCCATACATTTTTTTGTTGGCTCTTCTCTTCACCACTCATTTTTAACCTTAAAAATACATGTTTGTGAGCCAGTGTCCATTTCCACAACACACATTGACAAAGTATTTATATAGATGCTTAATTGAAATTTTGCTTCAGGTGAAGCATTTCAATATGAGCTGCAGAACATGCATGCATCCAACTGGATCAGTCAAAATGGGGCAGCGCCACCAACTGTGGACTTGAGTAGGAAATGCTTATCTAGGGGAAACAGGGAGTTGCCATGGAGAAAGGATGTTTCAAGTGGTGTGTTATTAGTAAGATGGATGCTTGATTTATGTGGATGGCAGTTAATACTAGATTCGGGTAAGCCCTAGGTTCTGCTGTAATTACATTACCCAGCTGGAAAGAAACTAATGTCACTTCATCTACACATGTCATTTTCTTCTTCTCAAGATTCTGTGTGGAAAAAAAAAACCAGCAAGACTGATGGCTAACAGTGCAGGAGATGTATGCTAGAAAGAAGAAAGAGAGAACAAGGGAAGAACATGGCATTCACTGTAATTTCCAAGAGTCATTAAAGCCAATTCTGTCATTCTGCAACAAAGAGTTTCAAAGATACTAGTAGAAAAATATTAAACATGAAAAATTTCCAAATAAAAATATGAATAAGAAAAATTATGTAATTTAAAAATATAGGAACATATTAAACTTAAAACAACAGTAAAAACTGATCTCCAATTTCACTGCCAAAAAGTAAAATTTTAGCTAATTATTTTCCACTATGTGTTCTGTATCTTTCTATTGAACTGGGAAAGAAAGGCCTTTATGCAAAGTGGTCTTATTTGTTCTTTAAATTGAAACAGAAGTGTTGCCATGAATACATTTCTTGTTGTTGTGGGTATTGTTGTTTGGTTTTTGATTTTTAGACAAGGTCTTTCAGTATAACAGTCCTGGCTGTCCTGGAACTTACTATGTAGACCACCCTGGCCTCAAACTCAGAGAGATCCACATGCCTTAGCATCCTGAGTGTTGGGATCAAAGGTGTGTGTCAGCACACCCAGAATGAATTCATTGGCAATCCTTTATTGCTAGTGTTGTGATAACTAGTCTTATTTTTAAATAAGTGTGTCTCAACATTATTAAACAAAAATGCTACTGTGGTGCATCCAGATCACTTCTACCTTCTTGTTCCTACAAACATCATTAGCCATAAGATATTTGTTAATTTTGAATGGCTTTATTAGTACAGTTTTTTTTTTTGGTTTTTCGAGACAGGGTTTCTCTGTATAGCCCTGGCTGTCCTGGAGCTCACTCTGTAGACCAGGCTGGCCTCGAACTCAGAAATCCACCTGCCTCTGCCTCCCAAGTGCTGGGATTAAAGGCGTGCGCCACCACGCCCGGCTATTAGTACAGTTTTGTAGAAAGGATAAAAAAGGGGTGAAGACAGTGAAAGTGTGTGAGGTCTGAGCTCCCAGGCCTGGAAAGCAGGAAAGCAGAAGGTGGCATGAGAGGAATCACAGGTAAGAAACCCTCTCTTCCCTCTGCCGCTAGGACTGCAGACATTAGCAGGCACCCAGCACATAGCTCCCATACATGCAGATGGTTATAGGCACACATTCAGGCCACATGGAAGTAATCAAGCAAGCCTACAAACAGGCAAGCTGGTGAAGTCAAAGGATAAGACCTCCCAAGTCAATCTTAGCTCTATGAAATCCACCCAAAAGTGACAGTCTGCCAGGAGGAGTTAATTAACTATTCGCTTTAGGGCTCTCCAGATACCCAGTGTCCTGGTCCATGTGAAATATCTTTATCACCCACAAAAATAAGACAAAGGCCTCTACACTTGAAAATCCATGTGTCTGTGTGGGCATTACGTCCATTTCTCCACACCAGACATCATCCTTATTCTACCACACAGTTATCCAGTCACTGTTCGGAGACAAGATAGCTGACAGCTGAATTTTTAATAGGACAGCATAGTCCAAGACTTCAAACCTATGCTGTCTACAGCATAAGGAAAACTTCACCCTTGTGTTCATTGACTTCCTGTTGGAAGAAGACAGTAGTAGAGACAAGGTAGCCTTGTTTGTAAGAGAGCGGGGAGGGGAGTGGAGGGGAGGGAAGAGGAGAGGAGAAGAGAGGAGAGGAGAGGAGAGGAGAAGAGAAGAGAAAAGAGAAGAGAAGAGAAGAGAAGAGAAGAGAAGAGAAGAGAAGAGAAGAGAAGAGAAGAGAAGAGAAGAGAAGAGAAGAGAAGAGAAGTAGAGGAGGAGTAGAGGAGAAAAGAAAAAAGAAAAGAGAAAGAAAAAGAAAAATTGGTTAATTCACCCATGGTTCTGAAGGCAGAAAGGCATCCACTTTCAGTGGGCCTTATGCTTCCTTAAGACACAAATGAAGTGGCAAGAGAACACAGAGAAGAGCAAACCACAGGGGAGAGTTCTGCTATGTGACAGCAACCCACTTTACAGTGACTATAGTCATAAACCATTCCTGAAGGTTGTAGCACACTGGCCCTAGCAACCCCACACTAGGTCCTGCCTACCCACACTGCTGCACTGAAGATGTTTCCTCCATTCCACATGAACTTGGTGGAGAAAAATGTAGTTAAGCCAATGCTGAGCCTAATCACTTATGTATAGAGTCCACTATCATTACATGTTAGCTGTCATTCTGGAAAGTCAAATTGGCACTGAACAGGTATTCTTTCCCTTCTGGTTCCATCATTATATAACAAGAAAATCTAATTCTAAGATTATGCTTAAAATTATTATTGCCATTATTGCTTTTAACCAACATCATTACTCTTGAGTAAACAAGAGTTTAATACAATAAAATCTAATTACAGTTTCTCACCTCCCAACTTCTCCTAGTTCCTCCCACCTTGCTTCCCAAATGGATCCACACTCCACATCCAACCCTCACCCCAACCCACATTTCTGTCTCTTCTTAGAAAACAGGTGTCTAAGGAATAATAAGACAAGAAAAAATTTAAAATGTGATAATATAAATTCAAATAAGTCAGAACTGGACAAGACAGACAAGAGAAAAAAAGACAAAAAGCATAGGAAACATACAAATGCTGATGGCTATTCGTTCACACAAATAAAAGTCACATAAAACACAAAACTGGAAGCCATAATATATTTGCAAGAGACCTGTCAGGTAGAAAGAATGAAAGAAAGAAAAGAAAGAAAGAAAGAAAGAAAGAAGGAAGGAAGGAAGGAAGGAAGGAAGGGCAAGAGAGAAAGACAAGAGAGAAAAGAAAAAAGAAAGGAAAAAGAAAATACCCTGACACATTATGAGACAAAGAATCTCCAAAGATGTGTTGAGTTTATTGCATCTTAGCAATCAACTGCTAAACATGTACCCTACATGTAAAAGCACAAGTGTGGTTTCTTTCCCCAATAAGACACCATTAGAGAAAACTAACTTTACCTTTTAAAATGGTTGTCAGTTGAAGCTAGCTTCTAGGTTCAGGATGGAATATGTACTCACTTCTCTTCTTAACTCTGGACCCCATCTAGTGTAGACTCCAAGAGGCCCTGTGCATTCTACTGCAGTTTCTGTGAGTTTGTTTGTGTGTCACTATACTGGGTTTATAAGACTTTCCTTGTGCCCTCCAATCCTTTCTGCCTACTCTTCCAAAGGGTTTCCTGAGCCCTAAGGGGAGGGAAGAGAGATGTGCTTTTAGGGCTGAGTGTTCTATACCTAGATCTCTGTAGTTGTTCCCATCTCTGCCCCACCCCCCACCTCCCTGTGGAAGCTTCTCTGATGATGGCTGAGGAAGGCACTGGTCTTTGAGGATAGAAGAATGTCTTTAGCAACAGCAACATGTTTTCACCTACATCCCTGGCCTATCCAGTTTCAGGTTCTTGGCCACCTAAATAGTGTTGAGAATGAATTCCATCTAGTAGAGCCAGCCTTAAATCAAATCATATCTTTGTTAGTTATTCTCACAAACTTTGTGGCACTATTTCACTTGTGTCTCTTATAGTCTGGTAACTATTTCAGACGAAAGGGTTTTTAGCTGGGTTGGTGTTTACCTCTCTCCTTTAGTATCCAGCAGAGTACCTTTCTGTACCATGAATATTAATCTGTATTAATATTACAGTCACCACCAGGACCTCTATGTGTTCAATGAGTTATGTATATATGGTCTTCAGCAGTGGGGCTTTACTCTTAAGTTTATACAAAGCAACTCATATATTTGGCAATAGCCTAGATTGTTCGAGGGTTCCCATGGGAGTCCTTTCTCCAACAACTCAATAGGATGTAACCAATTCCCAGTATTGGAGGCTTCATTTTGCCATGAAAGGTGTCCAGTGGGACTCTGTCCTCCCACCCTGTACTGGCTAGGTTGGTGTCAACTTGACACAGGTTGGAGTTATCACAGAGAAAGGACCCTCCTTGAAGAAAATGCTTCCATGAGATCCAGCTGTAAGGAATTTTCTCAATTAGTGATCAAGGGGGGAGGGCCCATTATGGGTGGTGCAGTCCCTGGACTGGTACTCTAGGGTTCTATAAGAAAGCAAGCTGAGCAAGCCAGGGGAAGCAACGCAATAAGTAACTTCCCTCCATGGGCTCTGCATCAGCTCCTGCTTGAGTTCCAGTTCTGACTTCCTTTGATGATGAACAGCAATGTGTAATTGTAATCTGAATAAACTCTTTCCTCCCCAACTTTCTTCTTGGTTGTGATGTTTTGCGCAGGAACAGAAACCCTGACTAAGACACGCCTGTTATTTGGTAATTTCACTTCAATCATCTTCATAAATGTATATATTTTAGGATGCTTCTATTGTATTAGGTTTCCATACAAGCCCTCAAATTGCACTGACTTTTAGCTGTCCTTCCCCATGTTTTCTCCCCCACCCCCACCTCCCTCTCCTTTTTATTTGATCCTCTTGTTCTATTCTCCTCCTCCTCCATCCATACTTATTCTATCCTGTCTTCTAAGGGAGATTCACCCCTTATCCTCAGTCCCTTACCCTGTACCTAACATCTGTGATTATATGGATAGTAGCTTTATTATGAATGTCTTAACAGCTCATGTGTGTGTGTGTGTATGTGTGTGTGTGTGTGTGTGTGTGTGAATACATACCATATTTGTCTTTCTGGGTCTGGGTTACCTCATTCAGGATGATTTTATTTTACTTTTTATTTTTTACCTTCATTCATTTCATGATTTGTTTTTGAATGGCTTAGTGATATTCTGTTGTACAATCTCACACATTATTTTTTATCCATCCATCTGTTGATGGATATCCAGATTGGTTCCAATCTCTGGCTATGATGAAAATAGCAATGAACACTTAATCAAACAAGTGTCCTTGGATAGGAGTAAGTGTATTTTGGGTATTTGCCCAAGAGTCATACAGCCGAATCTTGAAGCAGATCAATTCCCATCTTCCTGAGAAACCACCACAATGATTTTCATAGTGGACGTACAGGTTTGCACTCCCACCACCAATGGATGAGTATTCCCTTCGCTCCACATCCTTACCAGCATGAGCTGCCACTTGTATTACTCTTAGCCATTCTGACAGGTATAAGATGGGATCTTAGAGTTGTTTTGATTTGCACTTCCCTGATGGCTAAACATGTTGAACATTTCTTTAGGTGTTTTTCAGTCATTTGATGTTCTTCTTTGAGAATTATGTTTACATCTGCACCCCAATTTAATTGAGTTATTTGTTTTCTTGATGTCTTGTTTCTTGATTTCTTTATAAACTTTGGATATTATCCCTCTTTCAGAAGTGTTTGGGTAAAATAATCTTCTCCCATCATATAGACTGCTGCTTTATCTGGATAATGGTATCTTTTGACACAAAGGCTTTTCAGTTTCATGATGTACCATTTATGAATTGTTGATCTTAGTGCCTGTGCTATTGGTGTTCTGTTAAGTAAGTTGTCTCCTGTGCCAAGACTCTTTCCCACTTTCTGTTCTATCATTTTCTGTAGATATAGTCTTATCTTGTGGCACTTGATCGACTTGGAATTGTGTTTTGTGGAGGATAATATAGATCCATTTGCATTCTTCTACATGTAGACACCCAGTTTGATCAGCATTTATTGAAGATGTTGTGGTTTTCCAGTACTATTTATAGACTCGTTATTAAGATCAAACATTCATAGGTATTTGGACTTACTTCTGGGTCTTCTGTTGTGTTCAATTGATCATGTCTGCTTTTGAGCTGATAGCACGCACTTTCTGAATTTCAGTAGTACAATTTGAGACTGGGGGTATTGACACCTCCTGCAGTTCTTTTACTACGTAAGGTTATTTTATCTGTCCTTGGTTTTGTTTAGTTTTGTTGAGTTTTTTGTTTTAATATGAAACTGAAAATTGGTGTTTCAAATTCTGTGAAGAATTGGGTTGGAATTTTTATGGAGCTTGCTTTTGGTGGCAAGGCCATCTTTACATTAATCCTACTGATTCCTGAGAATGGCGGGGAGGGGGGTCCTCGGTCTTCTCATATAATTTACAATTTCTTTAATGTCCTAAAGTATTTATCATGCAAATTGTTCACTTACTTAGTTAAAGTTAATCCATGATAGTTTATATTTTTGGAGCTATTGTATAAGGTGTTGTTCTCCTAATTTCTTTCTCAGTCTGTTGCTGTTGTATTCAATTAACAGTACTCAAATCATCCTGGTGGATGCACTGGCACAAGTTCCTACTACCTGCCCCAATGTTCTGGATTCTCTAATGAAACACACACACACACACACACACACACACACACACACACACACAGCCTTATATTTAAATATGCTTTAAATAGCTCAATGACTAGGCCACACCTAGATTCCCACATTGTTAGCACCTCCCCTCCAATCCTCCTGAATTATTACTTACTAAAATCTATATTCTATCTTTGCTATCCTAGACCCAATGCAGGGTAAGGGGGCAGGGGCCACTCTTCCTCAGCTCTTACATAATTGGCACACTCCCTCTTCTGCAGCACTCAAGCCTGGAACTTATTCCTTTCCCAGTATGGTGATTCTAACTCCTTCTTCTCTCTCTGTTCCCTTGCCCACTGATCCTAAAATCCTGCCTCTGCCTCCCAGCCCAGCCATGGGTCGCTGGCAACTTTACCAATGAGAACCAACTGGGGACAGGGACTCTCAGCATCTTATATGTGGGATTCTAGTGCAATTTTGGGAACCCAATTAACATAATACAAGTGTTAAACCAAATCCACAACAGTCTGTCATTTGTATACAGGTGGGCTCCTGATTTTTGGTGTACTGGTTTTGAGTCCAGCCAGTTTGCTGAAGATTTTAATCAGCTGTGGAGGTTTCCGATGGAATTTCAGGGGCATTTGTGTATTCTGTTTATCATCTGCAAATAGAGATACTTTGACTTCTTCCCTTTCCTAGTTATGCCCCTTTGATCTATTTCAGTTTTCTTATTACTCTAGCTAGGTGTTAGGCACTGTTTTAAACAGGTATGGAAAAAGCTGACCCCTGTCTTGTTTGTGATTTTAGGTTAATGTTAGCTATTGGCTTGCTGTAAACTACCTTTATTATGTTGGGGTATATCCCTTGTATCTTTTGTTTCTCCAGGAGTTTTGCTATGAAGAGGTGTTAGTTTTTGTCAAATACCATTTCTACATTTAATGGGATGATCATGTGGTTTTGTCAACTTTGGAGCAAGTAGCAAGATCTGTTGAGAAGAAGGTATATTCTTTTGTGTTTAGGTTAAATGTATTCTAAATATATGTTTATGTCATCTGTAATCTCTAGCATTTTCCCTGTTTAGTTTTTGTATGGATGGCTTGCCCATTGGTAAGAGTGGTGTATTAAAGTCACCCACTATCATTGTGTGAGGGGTGATATGTCATTTAAACTGTTAATAGTGTTTTTTTGTTTTGTTTTGTTTTGGATTTTGTTGTTTTGTTTTATTTTTTTTGTTTTTCTGAACTTGGTGCATTGATGTTAAGAATTGCAATGTCCTCATGATTAATTTTTCCTTTGATGAATGTCCAGTGTCCTTTCTTTTCTCTTTGATTAGTTTTGCTTTGAATTCTATTTTGTTAAATATTAAAATGGATACACTATCTTGCTTCTTAAAAGCAAGAACAGTATCTGTTAATTTCTATTATTTTGTTGTGCTGCTGTGGGTACTGCCCAACCCCAGCTGGATCCTTCTTATTTTCTGATCTGATATTTTTTATTCCCTGTGTTTTCTTGGGTGTGGTTAACATTTTCAAGTTAACCTAAACTTTGCCTTCTAAGGTCTTCTGTAAGGCTGGATTCATAAGTAGATCTTGCTTCAATTTTTACCATGTGTTGTTTTTCTTTCTCCATCTATCCTGATTGAAAGTTTGCTGGGTATTGCAGTCTCAGTTGACATATATTATCTCTTGGAGTCTGCAGCACATCTGTTCAGCCCTTTCCAGTATTGAGATTCTCTATTGAAAAATCAGGTGTTATTCTAATAGCTCTGCTTTTATATGTTAATTTGCCTTTTGTCTTGGCAGCATTTAATATCCTTTGTTCTGTAAGTTTATTGTTTTGATTGTTATGTACTATGGAGAGTTTATTTTCTAGTCCAGTCTATTTAGTGTTCTGTATCTTTGACCTGGGTTTGTTCTAATACTTTTATTCATATAATTTTCAAATTTGGTCTTTTCATAATGTCCCAGATTTCCTGAATGTTTTTGTGCCTGGATTTATTTTTAGTGTTTTTTTTTTTTTTTTTTTTTTTTTTTTTTTTTTTTGAATCAGGGAATCTATTTCTTCTATCTTATCTTCAGTTTCTAAGATTCCTTCTTCCATCTCTTGTATTCTATTGGAATTGTTTGCACCTGAAATACCTTTTGGCTTTCGTAAATTTTCACTTTTAATTTTTCCTCAGTTTGGATTTTTGATTGATTTTATTCCTACCTTCATGTCTTGAAATTTTTCATTGAATTCCACTAGATATTTGTGTTTTCATAGATTTCATTAATAGATTTATTCATATTTTTCTTAAGGACCTCTAACATTATCGTAAAGGTTATTTTTGAAGCCCTTAACTTACATGTCAGCCATATTGAATTTTTGAGGCCTACTGTAGTGGGGTTTCTGGGCTCTTGTCCTAGATGTTATTGACTATGTTTGTGCCCTGCAGTCTAGACATCTAGATTTGGGATGATTTTAATCACAGATGCTAATATCTGGATTTGCCTTTGTTGCACGACTATTTCATCCCTTAGTTTCTGTTGCCCTGTCTGATTCTGGTGACTGTGTTGCCTGGTAATGGATGCTTCTGAGATCCTGTCTGCTGTGGCCACTGGGTGTTTCCTATAAATGTTACTGGGTATTTGGAGCTGACAGTTAGGATGTGGATGTACTAAAAAGAAGAAGAGTCTCAGAGGTTCACAGGACAGAGGAAAATAGAGGGTGCCTCCAGGATCTGTTTTGTCCCCTGGGAATAGGGACAGAGAGAGAGAGAGAGAGAGAGAGAGAGAGAGAGAAGCCACAGCAGATGTTCTTCTATAGATCAGAGAATGAGACTGGGGGGAGGTTGGATAGGGAGGAGCAGGAGGAAGTGAAAACTGCTTAGGTGCTCCCACTTGATGACTTTGGAATATGTTTTTCTAGGTGCACAATTTCAAACAGAGGATAAAAAGATCAGTGTAAGACCTGAAGCTGAAAGAGAAGGATTGATGACCTTGAAAAATGGTGAAATGCACAGAAACTTATTTTGTGGTGTTTTAAGTACATAGTGCAGTAAGTAGTTGCCTTATTAAGTAAAGGGTCTAGGAGTAGACTTGTAGCTTTATAAAATAAGTGTATAGAGTAATTCATTACCGCTTAAGTTTACTTAAGGCCTGCTTCTTACAAACCATCTTTTCTAATTCCAAAGTACCACACACACTGCCTCGTTCAGAAAGGGACCATGTGCTGGGGAAAGAAAATAATAAAAGTGTTTTAACAGGACCAAGGATGGAGGGTGAGAGGTGACAGAGTCACATGACAATCTCCGGGAAATCCTACCCCAGAGACCAGCATCAGGGTACAGATAGGAGTTTACTGCCTAAGCATATGCCTATATACAGTGTTTATGCCAATCTCAAACCCCTAAATCCTTGGACAATAGTATCTCACCAGAGATATTGTCACCTGACAATAAGATGAAGATGGAGAAATTGGCCACAACTCTGAACTCAGTTCCTTTTTGCTGTCTAATTGGTGCAGCTGGGGCCAATTTAGATCTAATGCTGTGTTCAGCAAACCAGGACTCTGAAGAGTCACAGGAGTCTGTGGTGCCTTACTCCCCATCCCACCTTTTTCTTTCACAAGGTTGACTTCCACATCCTCAACATAAAAGCATCCCCAACTAAGTGCACATCTTAAAACAGGCTTTAAGAGATGTCTATTAATTTCAAGATCAAATGCTTAGTTGGAAATGACTAAGGAGCATTCCTTCTAATGTAGCTGTATAGTCTTATATATTTAAGAGTGTACCTTTACAGAGAAGTTCTGTTATACTCTTTAGCAACATGGTTTACCACTAACTTTCTCTTAATTCCTAACCCATGTGTAATAGCAATAGAAGTACTCAGCAGGCCACTGATGAGAGGTAGGGGGACACAGACCAGTTTCAATCAAAGACATGGACTACACTTCTTTTAACAATGCAAATGTAAAGGCTCCACAAGTCACAGGGGAGCAGCCTGGCAGCGGGCAGCAGGGACCAGATCCTCTCAGCTTCCAACTAACAGAGGTGGATCAGCGACCTTAGCCACCTCTCCCTTGCACATGGAGAGTCTGCCCCCAGAGACCCACAGGACCCGGAGTCTCCAGTGAGAGCCACCATCCCCTCTCTGGTGAGTTCCTAAGCCAGGAGCAGCCACCTGGGAG
>NW_022196905.1:205309011-205404170 GCF_008632895.1 Mastomys coucha
TTTGGAGGGGAAACTGGCAATGGAGAAATTTACATGTAAATAAAGAAAATATCTAAAATAAAAAAAAACAATGCAAATGTATCAGTAGACTCTGTGATTTAGTTGCATACAATTTTACACAAAGGCAGGTGTGCCTATAAAGCTAAAAGCTATTCAATACTCACCAGCTTAATTTCTGAAAAACTCTAATGATAACTGTATTCACATAGGAAATAGACTCTAAATACATAATCTATATTGACAAAGTAGCTTAAAATATTTGGATAGGGCTTCAGAGATAGCTCAGCCAGCAAAGTTTCTGCTATCTGAACATGAAG
Source organism: Mastomys coucha (assembly GCF_008632895.1). Lineage (NCBI taxonomy): Eukaryota > Metazoa > Chordata > Mammalia > Rodentia > Muridae > Mastomys > Mastomys coucha. Next base: position 205,309,329 of record NW_022196905.1, read on the forward strand.
CCCTGAGCCTGGGCATCCAACCCACATGGGAAAAAAGCAAGAGTAATCATAGACATCTGCAATACTTGCATGGGGCAGAGTGGAGGTGGGAACAAAGAAGCAAATTCCCAGTTTAGACTGGCCCATTGCCTAGCCAGTGGATAAGTAGCCTAGATTCTAAAGAAACCTTGTTTCAAAAACAATGTAGAATGATCAAAAAAGATACTCAACATATATCTCCAACCTTCACAAGCACATTCACGCATGTGCAATCTCACATAAATGTGCACATATGCGCACATGCACGTGCACACACACACACACACTCATTCAGAAGTAACTTCTCACAAATGCTCAGAAATTTGGACCACTCCTTATAAATTTTAACTGGCATATTTTTCAAAGAATTCATGAATCGTGAAAGCAGAGAATACAATGAAGTAATTTAAGATGCAGCTGAAGGATCATTCAAGTACTGATATGACCTCTCTTGATACTTGCTCAGTATATCATCAGAAGTCACCTCCATTGTGAGTGGAAACTTCTGAGTCACACTTAGGATAGAAAAATGATAACTAAAGTACATTCTCTTTGATGGGTACAAAGTCCTTAGGCATCTTTAGCTAATCAATTCATGGCATCCCCATTAAAGAGCAGAGCTATATTTTGTAATTTATCGTACTTGGTAGCAAAACAGCAGCCCTCAAAGTATTCCATTTAGTTACAAGGTATAGTCACTAGAAAAAGAACATTAAATTTTCACTCCTCATTTTCTCTCAAGTTATGTATTAACAATCTAGAATGAAAATCTTGATAGTCCTGCACTGTGGTTTAAAGGGGGACATTGCATGTCAAACAAACCTTTTGAGAGCTTCTTCAGCATAAACATCACATGTCCAATGTGTGCTTGTGTTCAACAACCAGATAAGCAGCATTCTTTAGTTTCTGAGGGAAATCTAAAGGTATCCTGTTAAATTGACAAGTAAATGAGGTTTAAGAAGCACTTCAAATGACTACTGACATGTACCCCTGAATAATCTGATTTAGATTTGTCAATATGTTAGTCTAGGAGGTTTCCTGATTCACATATCCCATCACAGACGTCCTGGTTGGACTCTCTCCATGTTGTGAACAAACAGCAGAGGAAACTTTAGGGCAGGGAAGATGTACTTTGGCTCATGATTCTAGGAAGGTTCATCATAAGAGGGAGGAGGAATGGAACAGAGTAGTTCACATCGTATTAGCCAGGAAGCAGAGAGGGGCAGAGGAGGAAAGGAAGAGGAGGAGGAAGAAAGGAGGACCAGGAAAGGAGGAGGAGGAGAAGAAAAAGAGGAGGGTGAAAGGAGGAAGAAAGAAGGAAGAAGACAAAGAAAAAGAGGAAGAAAGAAGAAGAAGGAGGAGGAGGAGGAGGAGGAGGAGAAGGAGGGAGAAGGAGAAGAAGAAGAAGAAGAAGAAGAAGAAGAAGAAGAAGAAGAAGAAGAAGAAGAAGAAGAAGAAGAAGGAGAAGAAGAAGAAGAAGAAGAAGAAGAAGAAGAAGAAGAAGAAGAAGAAGAAGAAGAAGAAGAAGAAGAAGAAGAAGAAAGAAAGAAAGAAAGAAAGAAAGAAAGAAAGAAAGAAAGAAAGAAAGAAAGAGAGAAAGAAAGAAAGAAATTAAAGTAGCTTTATTAAATTCCTAGGCCTTTGTCAATCCAATCAAGTTGACCATCAAGATCAAACTCAATGACCCACAATGTAAAACTAAAAGGTGATCTCTTGGATTTAAAATGAGGAGTTTGAGACAATAACTTTGTCAGGAAGGGTCTTGTCATGCTAGCATCAGGACCTCATAATCACATATTAAGTGCAATGAGTGACAAGTTCTTGCCATCTCAAGGGAGGCAGGGACAGGTGGATTCCTGAAACTCACTGGCATAAACAGCCTAGCATAAATGATGAGCTCCAGGTCCCAGGGAGAGACCCTGTCTCACACTTGCAAAGTGGATAGCTATGAAACAACAGTAGTCAAGAGTGACCTGTGCCATTGATGCACAGACTCACAGACACACAGACACATACAAACACAACCCCAATTGATAACTATATATATAATTTTACTAGAAGTATTGCACATTTATTTATTGGTATAAAATGATTAGCCAAAATTTTATGGAATCTTTCAGAGCCTGCACCCTGGAACTGCCTGAAATAAAATGAAATTACAGATGTAATCAGGTGAATTACTTCTCCATGATGGTCAATGGAGAATCACACATTTGTCAGTCATTTTGTCTGAAGTTCAAAAGAAAAACAAAACAAAAAACCCTAAACTTGGAAATTTTATAAAAGATATTACTTGTTACATTGTAGGAAGAGAATTGCTTAAGAAGAGAAAAATAGCCAATGTGTTAAAGTAGTGAGACTGCTCTTGACCCGGATATGTATGTGTGTGTGTGTGTGTGTGTGTGTGTGTGTGTGTGTGTGTGTGATTGTAAAACACACTATAATATTCACAGTGTTTATAATATAGCAGTATATATCAGTCCAATTCATCAGGATTCATTATACATCACTCTTTTTTGCTAGATATCAATGAAAATATAATGTAAAAAGATCATAGTAAATAAAGCTGAAGAAGTGGCTCAGATTTAGAGAGCTTGATGGTCTTGCAAAGGACCAGGTTGATTTCCAGAACCAACATGTTGGCTCGTAACAGTATACAGCTCAAGTTTCAAGCAAAAAGCAGGTGCACAATGCACATACATACATGTAGGCAAAACACTTATGTAAAAATTTTAAAATGTAAAAAATTAATTAAATCACAGTAGTTCTTTGAGTCATACCCATAGTAATATGTAATCAATTCAAATATATAATTCTTCCTAAATAAAACAAAATCCAGAATATATTTGAAAATCTCGTAGGTAGATGTTAAGGAAGACATTTTTCAGGACCTGTTAAAATAGCCTTTAATCTCCATCTTTAAGATGCCTCCTAATGATATAGGAGTATCTTTCCAAGACAGTAATTCATATATTGTCTTTGACTACAACCAGAAAATTTAGGAGTATTGTGGAAAAAAATAAACAAAATTGGAAACGTTGGGGTACATTTTTATGGAGTGAAACAAAATACTTTTAAAGCAACAAAGTGGTTGGACTGTGTTCTATAATCAGTTACCAAGTACCATGGTAAGGGAATTAGAAAGTCCCTTGGAAAAGCTAACAAAAAAGGATGTGGAAGCTACACATAATCTTCCATCATTGCCAGTTATAGACATGAGCAGTTTTAATGCTTAAGTTCATCCCCATCAGAATTTAAGTTCAGAGCACATATATCACCTAAAAGATTTAGAAGAAAAATAATTGATTTCAGACATGCCTTGAACTCCTGAGTTTTCATCTGGTTATTGGCTGATGTGAGAACTGAGTGGGGACTCCCTGGAGTTTACAAAAACTAAGAAGATTTTCCCCCAACCTCTTTCCCTGATGGAATGTCTAGTATAATATTTTCATTTAAAAGGTTTGCAACTTCACCTAGTAATAATTGTAGATGCTTTGTAGAGTCTGAAGATTTTTCTCTCTGAAAAAGATAGTACAAACTCTGACTAATGTAACTCATGCAGTAATAATTTTTCTGAAACCTCTGTATTACACAATATTTTCTTCCCTCTTGCTTAAATGAAGCCAAATATATTTCTTCACTAAAATAGGCTAAACTTACATTTATATAATTTTAAAGCCATGAGAAATCCCCAGGCATGAAAATATAGAGAGGAGATTACAGTGATTTATACTATACAATCTTGAATGACTTAATTTTTATCAGATATTATGATAGAAGAGACCCTTATGGATTATAGGATTATAAGGAAAATTATTTAAAATAGAGCACATGTGGCAACTAAATGAGGAAAACACTGATTTACAATGAAAAATAACACATAATTGAAATTAGAATAAAAATAAGAAAAACTCAGTTCTGATAGTGGTGTTTCTTAGCTTAATTCTACATTAAGACAGATAAGGTTGGTGCATTATTTTTGAGCTCTGAAAAGATTTTGCAGAAATTCTGCACCCTCTTCCACAATGATCCTTATGCTTTGGAGGGAAAGTGAGGGTAGAGATGTCCATTTATGTCTGAATATTCCGTGGTCTTTTTTTCTCTACACCTTCACTAGTTGTGGGTGAACATATGCTCTGGAACATCTGCTGCAAACAGATGTTTCTCTAATCTTGGTTATGAGATTCCCTAACCCATTGGTGTAAAGATAAGCCTTTAAGAGTCAGTTTAATACTGTCACTTATCAGAGTCATTGTAATGGGTTCTTACATATACCCTATAGCCAATCTATTCACAAAATTCTTGGCCTTATTAATGGAGGTATGAGTTTCACCTTGATGAGTGAGACTTAAATCCAACCATAAAGTAGTTTTGATTATATCTGTTGCTAATTTAAGTTTAGATAGCCATACAATTACTGTGATTTTTATGTTCTATGGTGAGGTTTTAGAAAAGGTAATAATATTATCCCAAATGTACCATTTTTCAAAAACATTAAATTAAATGGACCAACATTTATCCAATAGCTTGTGTGCTGGAAGTGACTACATATACATCTGTCAGGAGCTTTCATTACCGACCTTCAGTAGGCTCAACACACATGACTCCTGCTCGTGGGGGGTTGTTGGCTCTTCATACACGTTTTTAAATGGAGTCTTTCCCGTGCATTCTTTGTTTATCTACTGTGTCTTCTTTTCTTCTCTTTCTCTTTGTCTTCCTGTGGTCTTATCTTATTTCATGTTTAATTTCCAGTTCTCTTTCTTGAATTTATGATGGGAAAAACCATTCAACTGTTAAGTCTGACTCTGAAAACACTCTATTCGGAGCCCAACAGCCCAGGAATGAGCTCAGTTAACTGAGAAGCAGATGCCTAAGGACATGCGACTATAATCCCCATGTCAGGCAAAAAAAAACCCTACCTACCATAATAGCCATCCAAAAAAACTACCTACCTCAATATCATAATACACCCTCTAAGGACATGCGACTATAATCCCTATGTCATGCATCATGGATAGCCATCCAAAAAAACTACCTCAATATCATAATCAACTTTAAAGTGGTATCATGTTAGCAGGGATCCATTTTCAGTTGGCTATGTGTACTAGAATAAAGTTATAGCTTGAGAAGCTCAAACCACAGAAATTCATTTATTTACTTTTGCTCTGAAATCTAAATGGTTCAAAATGCACACACCATTGTGATTAACTTCTGGTAAGGAATCTGCTGCTAATTTGTAGTCATTTGGCTCCTTCCTGTGTCTTCCGTCATATGGTATTTACCTCTGTGCAGTCAGAGAGGGAAGGGTTGCCCTTTTCTACTCCTTAGGGATCTGCCCAGATGACTTCATTTAATCTTTATTATCTCCCTAAGAGCCCCTTTTCAACATCCATTACCACCAAGGATTAGGATTTCAACATACAAAATTTCAGTCTAACTCAATTTACTCTACTCTAAGAGTATAAGTACCACAAGACCTGAGAAGGTTCAAGCCAGACAGGGTATCAACATTGAGAGGGGAAGTGCACTCAGGACCCCATGCCTAGCAGAGACAGACGTTATCCACAACTGCTATCTTCTGGCAAAGGAAAGATCCGTTTTCTCCAGTGGAGTGTCACTGGGTAGGCCCCAGCACAAGGCAACTTTTTGTTGTTCTTGTTATTTAGTTTCGGTGTGTGTGTGTGTGTGTGTGTGTGTGTGTGTGTGTGTGTGTGAGTGTGTGTGTGTGCGTGTGTGTGTGTGTTTCAAGGGGAATCTTAGTCCATTCAATTTGCTTTAATTTGGGACTTTTCTCCTATTAATTTATCTGTCTTATATTCCTTTTGTGGTTTTTGTGAGTTGTTTTTTGGAGGAGAAAGACACACACACGCATGCATACACACACACACACACACACACAGGGGGGGGGAGAGAGAGAGAAAAAAATAGGATATGTACAAAGGTGAGGTCTGAGAAAAGGTGGAGGAGGGCAAAAACCTGATCAAAATATATTATATAAAAGTTAAACAAAGAAGATAATATTAGAAAGAAAAACTGTGTATGGCAAGTCCTACCCCAATGCTGTTCCTAAGCTTAAGCCCAGAACTGCTCACATGACTGCAGCAATGACATAGCAACTGAACTCATTTACTATTTACTATTTACTGACAACATTTACTATTAAAGATAAACTAGACTGTACATGCTGATAAAAGCTCGCATTTCCTAAGAGAACATGATCACAGCAGGCATACATATCTTAAATAACTCAGAGTTGACAGACTAACTCAAAATAATTGATAAGCTCCTGCCACAGAGGAAAACATTTAACACATTTCTATCAGGAAATGTCTGAGAACAGATAACTGGGTTATGCATGACCAAAGCAATTTAACGTGAGTATTTCAATGAGACAACATTTCTGAGCAAGTAAAATCTAAAAATATAATAAAATGCCTTTCATTAATCCAAACAGAAGTATGGATTTATTCAGCAAATTATAAGTTTTTATTACAAATACTGATAAGTCTAAATGTGTAAGATAGGAAAAACAATGTTACTTACTGATATTTCTGTGGGTTTTCACTTATAGGTATAATTCTGTTCCTAACAATAGATTATCCTGAGAACTGACTGAAATGGGCCTAAAACATATAAGGGCAAAAGAGTACCTAACACAGATTGGGTGACGATAAAGGAGAACCAGTATTTAAAATAAAGCCATAAACTATTCTATTTCTTATTTCAATGTTTAACATTATCTCTTTTGTCATTTTTACTTCCCAATTTTATTTAATACACAAGTTGTGCAAATGTGCTCTTCATCACGATGCATTCCTTTGAATCCACATCTCATACTTTGGATGGTCTCATTTCTGCATCACTGAATACTAAAAGCTGAGGTAGTTTACAGGCACATGTATAAATTTCTTACTGATTCTATGTGCTTTTACAGGTTGTGATTGCACTCTTTTTATCCAGAGACAGAGGCAGGTGGATATCTATGGGTTTTTGGGCAGCATAATCTACACAGTAAGTCCCGGGCCAGCCACAACTAGAGAACTACATTTAAAGATAAAGATAATGCACACTATGATATTTGGAAAATATGAAAAGTTGAAGAAGAGAATCAGAATCACCATGACCGTGGCCATGTAGTTTTCTCCCCATGAATGTTGCGGCCTTTTTGCTTCTTTTTTAGCAATGCTTACGTGGGCCTCTGTTTACGCACGTGCTTGTAAAGTTGTACAAAATGACTGCAGTACCGAGCTTTCAGTTGGTGGTCTGCTTTTTATTTGTCATACTGATTTATTATGTAATAAGTTTGTACCCTTGTAAAGCTACCAGGGTTTTCTAATGGAGAGGAACCGAGGGAGTTGATAATAGTTACCCACATAATTCTTTCAGGAAAAAAATGAGTGATTTAGTAAGTAAGACATAAAAACTCAGCAAAGAGGGGCTATGTAGTAAGGAAAATAGATAATATGCGATGTCTGCTTTCAGTCAACTGACAAGAACAGAGACAAATCTCATCTTTTTAAAGATACGTTATTTTATGTACACATGCGTTTTGCCTGCGTTTATGTGCGTGTGTATGTGTGCAACATATGTGTTCATTGCTTGTGGAGCCAGAAAAAAGACATATAATCTCCTGAAACCATTGATTAGGATCGTTACCAGCCACCATGTGAATACTAGGAACCAAATGCAAGCTCTCTGTAAGAGCACCAAGGGCTAACCACAGAACCATCTCTCCAGGCCTAAGGAATTGCAAATATTATGGCTGGTATCAGTCTGAAACACAGTAGTTTGCACCACCATGTATACAATATAACACTGGAAGGACAGATGTGGAAGGGAGAGGGGGAGATAAAGAGTTAAGCTCACATGCTGCTATACTGCTTGAGGCAGACCTGAGTTAGGTTCACACACAACCACCTATAGCTCCCCCTGATGCTGGGCCCCTGATGCTGGGCACCTGATGCTGGGCACCTGATGCTGGGCACCTGATGCTGGCCACTCATGTTGTCTCTTGTTCTCATGTGTGATTAGTAGACTCCACACTCATATAATCGGACCACACAATTAAAATAATAAAAATAAACCTCTAAAATTAAAATTCATTTCAAAGTATTTTCCGTATGTGCCTATATTGCTGGCTGTTGGCATTTTATAAATGCTGCATTTACTTTAACAAGTCCTGAAAACAGAAGCATCAGACAGAGCTCAACAGTATTCTGTCATTAAAAGCAGAATGATCTTCCAAGCCAGAGGCATATGTGAAAAAAAGGCTTCAAGGGACAAATCTCACACATTGAGAAATTCTTCCCTTGGGGTCCACATCTTTCCCATCAACTAGCAGGACAGAATTATAAGCCTTGAGGTGGATCTAAGACCCCAGCAAGTGGTTTTATAAATCCAGCAACATCAGCACCACCTGAGACTTTTCTAAACACTGTTTTCAGCAGGTGAAGTATGTTCCTGTCACTGCCTAACTGGAGAGAAAAGTATGGTGATATTCCTGTTGCCACGGCAACTCACCTCTCCAGATTGATGTGACATCACTGCCAATTTATTTCTCCTTTTCATTTAGGAATAATGTTTTACTGCAGTTTAATTGAACAAAATGTGTGGGTTAAAGAAAAAAACACATAAATGGTACTGCCATTTACATAGCTTCTGTGGTAAGGAAGGCCCTGGGCTGGGGGTTTCCCTGCCCTGGTGCATAGACTGGATGGAAGAATGAATCTTTCTTATAAAAGAGACTTAGAGAAGTTTCAGTACTTTGTACTACTTACAAGGAAAAGACATCTACAAATCAGGGTTTGTTAAGAGCTTGGTGAGTTTAAATCTCAGGCCAGTCTTTTTTTTTTTTTTTTTTTCAGGCCAGTCTTTTGTTCAAGGCCCCATGGCTTGTCCCCCAGGCTTCATTTCCTGCCTGGGTTTCTAGTCTAATTCTCCCCTAAATCTTAAAAATACCATGTGAATACCAGTGCATACACAGCGACGTGTATTTCTTAAGTGTTGTGGTTCTTAATGTTTAATTCTAATTACCATCTATAGAAAATTGCACCTAAATCAGGAATGACTGATTATGTTTTACTCTTCAGTTAAAATAGTTATTCGAATGCTTTAATTGCATTCGGTGTATTTTAGAAGATGATACCAATTAAGTAGTTAGAATTTAGCTATACATCTGATGGAGATTCAGTTATGCTGCTATGAAAGGATTGCATCTGTATTTTAATATCAGTTTCAGATAGAGGCTGAAATATGCATTGCAAATATTAGGTTACAAACTTTGGTAGGTGTTTACTGAACATATATAGCTAAGTTATATTTTTAGGTGCATTGCCAGCCAATGTAAACAACAAATAAGGATTACACTTACAAGCTACTGGATAAAATTTAGCAAGTCACTCAACTGTTTTTATTGTTAATTTTTTTCATATAATATTTCTTAATCATGTTTTATACTCCCTACTCTCCAACTCCTGCCACAATTTCCCTACCTTGCTACTCACCCAAGTTCATCTCTCAAGAAAAAAAAAATTTAAAAAGCAAAAATGCAAAACCAAACAACAATATACAATAAAATAACAAAAACTGACCAAAAACAAAACAAAACAAAACAAAAAGCCAACAAAACAAAACAAAAAAGTCTTATTTGGACTCTAAATATTATGTAAAATTAAACATTAGATGTTATTTCCTTTATATTTAAATATAAGAATTTTTCACCCATTAAAAATCATGAAGGAAGGAATATCACAAGGAAAAGGCCTTGTGACAGACATAAGCTCATTAAACCATCTTGAGATGGTAATATGTCTTTAGTTAAAGGCATTAAAGTGCAGGAAGTACAATGAGGATCTTTTCAGTGACCCTGTCTTTTGATGCCTGAACAACATGGTGGGTGTCTGACGGCTGACACAGCACTCACTGTCAGTGCCTCACTCATTTATTTTCTTGTTGATTCCCAGCAAGAAAAGGCCTCAGCAGTGTTCATCCTTTGGAGAGGCCGAGGAACGTTGTCTTTTGGAAGTGAGACATTTTGTGATACTCGTAAACAAATAAGATGAATATGAAGCTTCCACAGACTAGTGAGATATGGATGCTGAGTTTCGGGGATGCCTACTATAAACATGGGAGATTTAGGCAGAGCAATACAATGGATTGAGGATTAAAAGCAATATGTAAGAAATGAGAGATCCAATTTGCTTATAGGTGATCAGAAAGAAATCAATGGCAGGATGCTATTTGGGGATGCATTATTATGAGACCGGAAAAATGACAGTGATTCAAATGAGGTGGGGCGGGGTGTGCCTCAGTGCATAGATGTGCCTCTTGTAAGAAAAGGCTGCTTTTTATGGGAGCCTACACCTAAGTCTCCCTCTACAGTCCAATAATAACCACTCATGTCAGTCACCAGTGGCTCTGAGTTGGTAGGATGCCAGATTCTACCATACAAAAAACAAGTTTGATTGACAAATTACTCCAAAATGTTAGTATGAATATTTATAATATTCAGAGCATGAAACTATTCAGATATGATGAGTCATGTATACTCATCTTAAAATAAAACTGTAACCCATAGCATGCATGCCCTAAGAGTCTGCATTTCATCAACGTATGCATGGCTTTTATCAGGGACCTCTCCTGGTGCTGAGAGGCATGGTGCAAGGGAAGCAAGGAGGATGTACACACGCATAGGTCATTCTTCCCTGGGCTTTCAAAGCTAAAGGTGTTGTCTTCTTCATGCTGTGTTCCAAACTCAGCTTTCGAACAGACAGCCCCACCTTCATGCTAAACCAAAGAAGACTTTACACATGTGTAATTCTCTTCACTTGCTTCAAAATGAAATTGAAGAAAACTGAAAATACACTGTTCACTGATGGGAAGTATTTAATGAGCAAATTTTCTTTAAAAAAAAAAACAAACAAACAAACAGCCCTTCAGACAGGCAGTAGTGGCCCATGCCTTTAATCCCAGCACTCAGGAAGTAAAGGCAGGCAGATCTCTGTGAGACTGAGGCCAGCTTAGTCTGTAAATAGAGTTCCAAGACAGACAGGGCTACACAGAGAAACCTTTTCTCCAAAAAAAAAAAATTCTTCTTTACATCTTTGCATGTCAGCCTCTTCCCCTCAAGTCACAAGTCGCCTAATGATTTTCGTGCCTCATGCCAAAGCTGAGAATGTAGTTCTGTCTTTCTAAGGCTTTCTTACCTCAAGGCACCCTCTGCTTCCATCACAAGAGCCTTTCCCTTCTGGTTTAGTGGCTTGCTACACTGCAGTTAAGGTTCACGCTTTCTCTGGGTCTAATTTCAAGAACTCCTCTTTCCACCAACTGGTGTCTTGGATAAGGTAAAATTGATTTGCTCTGAAACATGGGCCGTTTTATTTCATGTCCTTTATAGCTGTCAAGGTGTTAGCATCTAAGTGAAATGGGTGCAGATAGACAAAATGTTCTGCCTCTGGGACCTCATGAAAACCTCCAGTCTGTACGTGGCATATGCCTTTAATTCAGGAAGCAGAGGCAGGAGAGTCTCTGTGAGTTTAAGACTGATCTATGGAGCAAGTTCCAATACAGCCAGGGCTACACAGAGAGACCCTGTCACAAAACAAAAGAAAATGAACCAAACCAAACCAAACCAAACCAAACCAAAACCAAAACAAAGAAAATGCTGTCTTTCTTTAGATCCCCTGTGTGTCCTGAAGTTTTATCCTTTCAATATGTCCATTCTGTCACATGACTCATTTCTTTCTATATTGTTACATAATTTAGAAGAACTATTACTGTCTGACTGCTCAAAGCTAAAGACATTTGAGTTTACAAATAGTAGTAGTTAATGCTTATTGAGTGTTATTGGAAAGAACATTAAAAAAAACACAAAAAACAAAACAAAACAAAACAAAGAAACAAAAAAAACACCTATCAAGGTGCTGCCTAGTATTCTTAAGTTTCGTTCGACACACTGAGTAGAATTTATTATACATTTTTACTTTTAAACTTCATTTTTTATTATTGGTGTGGGACATTTATTGGAAGAAGTGCTCATATGCCACAGAATATGTATGGCAGTCAGGAGACAGCTTTCAGGAGTTGGTCCTCTCCATTCATCATGCGACACAGAGACCAAACTCAAGGCATTTGGGGTAGCGCAGTGGCACTGCTTTTATTGCCTAGAACTTGACAGTCTAGGATCAACCAAGAAGAGAGCTTCAATGAGGGATTATCTCCATGGGACCATCCTGTGAGTACATTTTAGGGCCTCACCCTGTCTTAACTCATGTGGAAGGACCCACACTAAATGTGTGCAGCATCTTCTGTTAGCAGCCCAGATATAAGAGCACAGCAGGAGAGCTTTCTGGTCTTTGTTTGGCCTTCTCTCTCACTGGCAGTTCTGCCTAAGATATTGTTTCCTTTACTGATAAGACAACTCACTTCTTCAGGCTTTCAACATACATTGAAGATGGGGGAAGGGTCCAAGAATTCTTCAGGCATTCTGGGCCAGATTAGGACCACTGTGGCCTGAAACCTCATAGACGATTTAACTTACAAAACATGGAGACGAGGCCACGAATCTTTTATCCCCTTGTGGATTCTGATACGTAATTTTTAATGGAAAACTTTCTAATTATTTTCATTGTGTTGCAAAAGTGGTTTGAGGCTGTTTACACTTCATTATATTCGTGTTCTAAAATATGAGGGTCACCATTTCTCTCCTCTGAATTTCTGATAAATTGACCTTTTAGGTTCAGTGTGCAACAATCTGTGGTACTTGCCCTTCTGTGCCTGCTGACTTGATTCATTTTACATAATGGTCTTCAGTTCCTTTAGTGTAGATTGTACAGATAGCACAAGTGCCTCCTTCTTATAACTGAATAGTATTGTGATTGTTTTATGTACATCTGTGTGTGTATGGTAAATGTGGTGTGTGTATGTGTATATTTGTGTGTGTGTATGTGGTATTTGTGTATATGTGTGTGTGGCTTGTATGCCATCTATCAGTTTATGGAGAGTCATGGTGGAGTCCAGAGGGAGTACATATGTTGAACAATGAGTATAAGTTATAATCAGAATCAGATTTGAGAAAGAAGCTATTATGTACAGAAAAACAAAAATAGAATTCAAATGATGCCTATAGTTTGTTTAATATTACTTATAGATGTTACATAATTTATTTTGATAAACATCCTTAGTTAAAATGCTAATATCAGGGCTAGATTTTTGTTATAGCCCTACAACTCCTCTGCAAATTTATTATCATTTCAAATTCAAACAGTAATTTTTATTGCTGTGAAAAATTTTATAACACTAATTTTGTCACCTCAAACATTTTTAAGAGTAAAGTTTAGTGGTGCCAAGTGTAGCTACATTGTCATGAAACAGGTGTGCATTATGCAAATCTGAATCCCTATCCATTAAATTCTCATTTTCCCTCCCCAGGTCCTGCCCCTTAGCAACCATCCTATTTTCTGTCTCTATGGTTTTAACTAATATAGTCTCTTTAGATGAATACAATTACACAGTATTTTTGGCTAGTTTATGTCACCTATCATAAAGTCCACAAAATTCAATCTTAGCATAGTCTGTATCAGAATGCCCTTCCAGTCCAGCATTGAGTACCATTCTTAAACGAACTTTGTTTACTCACCTACCCATGGATATTTGAGGCCATGGATCTCTGTGTCATGATGGGATGCCACTGGAAATGGGAATGAGGGTCCCAGGTTCATGCTTCCCCTCAGGTTGAGTGACAGGAGGAAAGGGAAGACAGAGTCCAGGACAGGACAGAACCCTGTTTTGTTCCAAGTGGGTGCAGAGAGTACAGAGGGGCTAGGAGAGAGAAGGCCTTCTTCTGGGGACTTAGGTGCAGCTCTTTACTCCAAAGGCTCCCCACATCCCATGACTATCCTTGATGAAGAGATCATACTTGCTTGTCCAAACTGTTTTATTTGATGGCAAATGTAAATACATGCACCTTACTCAGGGTGACCCATGGATTAAATACCTCTTGCCCAGGAAGGGAAGCTCATTAGCTATCTAGATACCTCATTAGCATGGAGAACTCTAGGGTTTTATGCTACCTGACCGATTGACATGGTCCTCTCAGTGGGGTGTCGTGATGGTTATGTGTTCTAGAGGAGGTAGTTTGGTAGGGAGCTGGCCCCATACCTATGGAACTTGACTCTGAGCTTCAGGGGGGTTGGGCTCACCTGACTTTAGTAGTTCTACTGTCTCACAGCACAGTCTACTTGCCCCACATTTGTCAAAGACACTTCTTATGTGCTATCTTAGAACCATTATTAAAAATTATTTGGCCGAAGAACACACCAACTGGTTATTCGGCACCCAATGGTCAGCCTTGAAACATACATACAAGTAACACACAGAATGAGCAGTCATATTCAGAATTATATGTGTATACATACACACACATATGTATATATAAGATGTATATTCATATGCATATAATATCAGTTAAGAAAAACAGAGACCAGGAATTTTAAAGATAGCAAGGAACAGTATACAGGAGAGTGTGAAGGAAAAAAGGGGGAGGAAGAAATGTAACTGTATTATAATCTATAGAATAAAAAATAAATAAAATTAAATATACTATATATCAATACACTCAACGGTTTATCCCTATGTAGTCTATTTGGTTCTACAGGTTATAGATCTGTCTTTATGATTGTATCAAAAGGTATTTATTACTATTGCTTTGGAGTTCATTTTGAAAGTTGATGCAAAGCTAACAACTTTTATTTCTGTCTTGTATGTTTTAACAATTTGAGATGCTCTGAGAGGCCATATAAATTTTAGTATTTTTTTCTTTTCTGAAGAAAATTTCATAGCCATTTTAATAGGAAAAATCTGTACATCTTAAATGAAACTATAGCAGCATACTAAAAGAGTTGTTCCTTCCTTTTATTTTTGAGATTATAATATAGTTAGAGTTTTCCCCTTTGTCCCTTTCCTTTTCTCTTCCCACATCCTCTGAATGTCCCTCCCTGTTCCAAATTCTTGGCATGTATATGTATATACATATGTGTTCTGAAATGTCATCTTTTCAGTTTGTATGTTATATGTATGAATGTTTTTAAGACTGAACATTTGATGCTGGATAACCAAGGATATATCTCTTTGTAATGGATGGTAATCACTAGAAAAAAAACAAAATCAATTAAAACCAAATAGGTAATTTTAATACGTATAATGTATTAATACCAGCAATGTTTGTAAAACAAATATAATCACATAGTATTTTCTTCATCTTTGTTGTTTATTGCAATATTGAGAGATGAGATATATACTTGTTTGTTCTTGACAAAAATTGAAATACCCTTTTAAAATAATTTTGGAATCTATACACCTCAAATCTGTTTATACCAAATCCAATTTCAATTATACTATGCTTACTTTAATTTCCATTAATATTTTCAAAATGCCAAACTTGAAAAAGTAGTCATAAATATCTATGCATTTCCTTTTTGTGCTATATCAAGTTACCACAAATGCAGTGGCTTAAGACAACATTAATTTATTATATTGTATTCTTTAGCATCAGTAGTCTCTATATCAAGGACTGATCTCATTCTAGAAGTTTGATAGGGTAGAACATGTTCATCTTTCAGGATGCTTTCCCACTCCACTCTTCTTCTCCTCTCTCTTCTCTTTCTTTTGTCTGTCTGTCTATCTACCTATCATTATCTCCATATCTTTCTTCTTTTCTATGTTCTCTATGTCACTACTTGCCTAAGGCCCCTCTCAAAGTTCCCTCCCAATTACATAGCACCCACTGTGATCATTTCAATAATACAGAATATTCTTACTATCTCAGGATCCTTAATTTGTGCCACAGTGGTAAAATATCTACAGGTGTTGGACACTTGTGTGTGTGTGTTTGTGTATATTATTAGGGGACCATTATTCTGTCACATTGGCTTTATATTCTGTGACATTAGGGGGTAACTTGTTCTTTTTACTACTTAAATGTATAACTGGAATAAATTAAGTTTTCTGCGTTTCTGTTAGCAAAGTAAAGAAGAATTTACCTCTTGATGCATTTTTCAACTAGAAGCTACTGGATATCATTTTTCCCTATATTCTTCCACTTTTTCATAACTAAATAACACAAAAGTATTGTCATGGTTTGTTTTGCATCTCACATGATGATAATGATGAGAGAGAGTTTGATGTCAAGATTTGACACTTACCTAAGGAAAGGCTCTTTGTTGTGTCTTGAATGAACCCCTATAGGACCTTTTGTTTGGATACTTTGTCCCAGGCTGGTAGAGATGTTTATGATGGTTGGGAAACCTTTAGGAGAGAAAGCCTTGCTGGAAGAAATGAGTCAAGAGGATGGGGAGGGCTCCTTGAGGCTCTATAAACTGACCTCACTTCCTGCTTCCTGAGTTGACCTCACTTCCTGCTTTCTGAATATTCATGCAGTGTGATGACTAAGCCTCTTGTTCCTCTCACCATGCCTTCCTTCCATGCTGACATGGCCCCCCAACCATGATGGATTGTATACTGTGAGCCAAAATAAAACCCTTTCTCCATCATGTGGTGACCTTTGTCCAATTATTTTAGACACTCCCCAGCTGTGATGAGTGTTAAGGTATAGAGAACCAATTCTTAGCCAGGCGGTTGTGGCACATGCCTTTAACCCCAGCACTTGGGAGACAGAGGCAGGCAGATTTTTGAGTTCGAGGCCAGCCTGGTCTACAGAGTGAGTTCAAGGACAGTCAGTGCTATACAGAGAAACCCTGTCTCAAAAAACCAAATAAATAAATAAGTAAATAAATAAATAAATAAATAAATAAGAAATAAAACAATAAAAAAAAGTACCAACTCTTTAAGCTAAACTGTTTGTGATAGGCTGGGAATCACAGCAAGCTATAAAAGCAAATAACTGAACTGTGGATGCTGGGATCGGAAATGGTAGGGAAATTTTCAAATTATAAATTGTTTAGTTGGGGACTACTGACTGATGTCATCTCTCTTATGTTGCTTTAAGAAGCTTCAGATTGAAGCACCCTAGAACCCTTACATTCTCAAATCTGTGAGTCCATCTTCTAGCCGCATTAGACCCATATATTCCAAGATATAATTCAAAGTAACTACATCAGTGTTATTTAACACTAATTATCCTCAAGGCACGCCTTCATCACAGTGTGTCTGTGAGTACGTCTCTCTATTGTGTGGCTGATATCATGGCTGATTAAAAGGATACTGATTGGGACCAGGGACTGTTTTACACAAAAGACATTGAGAGGTTTACAAATCAGAGAGAAGTCTCGGTGTGTGTGAAGGGCTTTCTCAAAGAGTGTTTGAGAGACATATAAGTCAAAAATATATATAAAGTGGAATGAATTTTGTTAAAAATTGGATTCTGTGTAAAACACTGAAATTTAAGAGAAAAAAGTCTTCATTTGAAAATTATTTGAACATGGTTCCTGACTGCATTTTACATTTGTGCCTTTGAAGCATTTATAGGTACTTCCTGACTACTAAGCCCGAAATGTCACCACCAGCCACTCTTACTTTTCTAGAAATGGAGAAAAGAACAATAAGAGAATTCCCAAAACTCCCATGTGAGTATCATAGGTATAAATAATGGGAGATTTTAGTCTGTCCTTGGCTAAATGACCCGATAATCCATGACAAATAGTTGTAATGTCCCCTGTCCATTCTGGAAAACCTGGAATGCTTTGGTAGATTAACAACTCTAACTTTCCCATATATCAAATTGTTTCTTCTTCCCAATATTAGTGTCAAATGGATACTAATATTAGGAACAAAGGATCCTAATATTAGGATCAAAGGCAGGTAGAGTGAGAAAAACAATATTCTGGATGGGAAACATAAGAAGGCTTTCACTAGGTGCTGGCCATGTGTGTGCATGTCCCTGAGAGGCTTCTTTAATTTCATATCCCAGGTTTCTTCCTCCCCTCATCCCAGTTCTTCTCTCTTAGTTCTGAAGAATAGGTGCTTCCATTTCAAATGAATTGGAAGATACGGCCAGTGGAGCTGGTGTCTGAAGCAGTGAGTCTTCTGGGAAGACCAGGGTAACAGAATTTCAGTTACATCCAACAAAGTGTGACTCACATTTAGGAAAGTCCTTAACTCAATTATTGGGCCAGCTCTATGGTACCTTTTAGCACCTGCCATATAAACTTGACTTTTACCCCAAACTTGTTATTCCTTCCAAGAACCCAGTGAGATACTTAATATCTTCAATGTCCTCATGTTTAAACTAAGCAAAATACAGTCTGATGTCTAAAACCTTACAACTCAGGTGGTAACAAATTCTGACTTGCTATTTGTTACCTCTGTTGCCTTCAAAGTTACCGTATTCTGAACATCAATGCCAATAGTGATTTGTGCTTTATGATATTGGGTTTCAAATTAAATAGCATTAATGTTACAACATACCAAAGTCACATGTCAGATAAACGACCATTATCTGCCACATTGATATTATCTATCAAATACAGAATTTAAATTATCAGTTATTCTGAGCTTTATTTGTTTATTTATATCTATTTTTGCTTAGTACTATTATTTTTAATAATCTGAGTCTCTGTCTCACTAAGTTTTAATAGTGCATTTTTTTGGCATTGATGGTCTCCTATGTACCTCAGTTCTAGTGAGCCAAATCTTCATTTTTCTTGCAATCCATTGAACTCTACAATCTTAAACTCCAGAATTAGCATTTTCTTGCCCTTCTTCCTGATGTATCTAACTCTTACCAGTCATTAATTTATACTGTTCAACATTCTCCATCTCCATTAATATATATCCACTTGACTATGCGCTTGCAGGACCTTTCCAGTGATAACTGTCTTCTAGTCATGACATACTGCCTGTCACCTCATTACTAGATAGTGTCATAGTACTTGAGGCTCTTTGCTATAACTTACTGCTGATGTACCCCAAGCAACTACTCCCTGACAGAGGGTTTGTCATATATATCTTTAGATGAGAACATCTGTATATTTCCTGCCTATTTAGTACTTCATTAATGGTGAGTGTAAAACTGAAACTCTTCCTCTCTAACAGGAAGAATTATTTTCCTCCTTAATGAAGCCAATGGTAATAATTTCCTGTACATAATAATGGCAAAACATCTTTCTCTGGATGTTTATACCAATATTTTTTCTAGATCATTGGACATGTGTCTCAAGAACCTGTGGTTTGATAGTGGAGAAGCAGTTACAGTTAGTTGTTTGATCTCAAGGTGAATCTCATACAAAATAGCCCAGAGGGAAAGAAGTATCCATTGTGAAGCTGATCAAAGTCCTGAGCTTAGCTGAGAACTTACATATTTCACCTGTGTATGAGATGAAAAGAAAAGTCCCCTGAAATGCCCCAGGCAGACTTCTTCCACTGATGATAGCAGTCTTCACAAAAAATGGTCTACCAGTTGAGTTTAACCATGGTTGGTATGACTGACACACAGATTCTCCAAGTTGGATTCATTTTGCCTCTGGCTCTTTTTATGTTTTCCCTTTTCCTTTCCATATTTCTTGCCCCCTTATTCCCATGGCAGAAAAGGCAGAACTTTGACGATATATTCAGGGAATACTGAATATTCCCTTCCCCTACTATTTTAGTGAATGGAGTTCCCTTGCCAATATGGAGTCTTACATTGCAACTTAAGCCCTAACTCTCAGTTCTTATGACAACTATTGCCTGTTTGTACTAATAAACAAGATTATGATTGCATAACTGATTTTTGAATGGCAGACATCTAGAGGATTGCAAGTGGATCAGGTAGAGGTTTGTTTTCTATGAAGTAAGATTTACCCACAGAAAACACCAGACAAACTCTGACTGCTTGCCTGGTAGAATTGGCATAAAGACTATTTTCTCCAATTTTTAAAGAATTCCTTCCCGAAAGATCCAACAAGCAGCTGAAAGAGTCAGATGCAGATATGTGTACCCTATCAATGGACAGAAGCTTCTGACCCCTGTGGTTGAATTAGGGAAAAGCTGAAAGAAGCTGAGGAGAAGGATCAGTAGTTTTAGTTAACCTGGACCCCCGAGACCTCTCAGACATTGGACCACCAACCAGGCCACATACAACACCTGATATGAGGGCCCCAACACATATACAGCAGAGGACTGTCAGGTCTGGTTCAGTCAAAGAAGATGCACCTAACCCTTAAGAGACTAGAGGCCTTAGGGTGTTTAGAGATATGGTGTGGCTGGGTGGGGAGGGTTGGGAAGTGGGAACATCCTCATGAAGACAGGGAGGTGGGGAAGAGTTACGGGATGTAGAACAGTCAGAGTGTAGACCAGGAGAAGAATAAAATTTGGAGTGAAAAAAAAAGAATTAAATAAAATTGTTTAAAAAGGAATTTATTTTCTTATGATTTAAAATACCCAAGACCATGATTAAAATATCAGTCAACCATGATTTTGATCCCATAAGCTAAGGACATATCCCTTTGAGCTCTACAAGTAAAGAGTCTTATTAATCCTGCTTCAATCCCAAACACATTCCTCAAACAAGCACAATCACAAATAAGAAATGAGATACCAAATTCATGAGGACACCATTGCAATGACAGCTCTATTGTTTTATAGAGAGTGTCTTACTTAGAGAAACAATGTCTCTTTAAGTTAACAGAATGATTAGCAAAAGAAAGAAGGCTTGCTTGGAAACAAGACAAAGAATCAAGTCACTGGATCTGTTCACCCATTGCTTTAATAGGTAATTTTCTTAAATACATTCTTCTACTAACAAGTTATCCCTTATGAAAATCAAAGCAACAATTTTCTACTTTTAAAAGAAAATTCTTTTCATGTGGCTTCCTTTCCCCTTCAAGTGTAGGACTTTTGAATCATGAGTCTTTACATCTGGATGGCTCGGAAGGTCTTATAAGTGAAGAGCTAGTGGTTATCTAATATCCTGGGTATAGGGAACAATGCATTCAAATAGTGATGAAAACATTTAAAGTAATCATCTTAACCAGCAAATTAGTAAATACAAATGGGGGAAGATTTTCAGTGCAGTTTATTCAGACAGAGAAAGATCCATGTCCTGGATAAGAGTAATTTCATAAGTTAATTGGAATCTTTCCATACTGGATTCCATGAACATCTGCCCTACCTCCACTCATGACCACATACAATGAAGACACTTGGGAAGAATCACCTTCTCCAGGCTATACATCCACTTTATGAAGATATGGTTCATAAATTCTAAAGTTTGTCTTAGGTGCTAAACAACTACAAGCCCTTCTTGAGCTCTCTTTGTAAAAGTAATACAAGCTCAATAACTGAGTTCACATCTCTCTACATTTCTTACTTTATATGCTGGTAAATAAAATGTGTATAATGAATTTATATTCAACTCTAATAAATTTATTGAACTCCATTAAATTTATTCTTTGACAATATCATGTATCTATATAAAACACTCTGGTTTCTTTCACTCTCTAGCTCTCTCACTCTTGGTAACACTGCATCCTCCCTACAGGTCACGTTCTTTCATTTGCACATTTTTTGTTGGTTTCGTGGCACCAAGTATAACCAGGGATGCCTGTGCCTGGCTCACCTTGGACACCAAACATGTCTGAACTCCTTGTATATCTGATTGAACTAACACAGGATATAAACCAAACTCCAATCCAACAACCAGAGAGAAGATTTCTGATTAACTGAGTTCCAGCTGTGGGTTCCTATATTTAAGATAAGAACACATATTCAGATCCTCCAAAATAAAAACAATCTGTGCTCACTTCAGGAAAAGGAGTAAGTGTTTTAAAAAAATTTATTCATACCCATGGGTCTTCTATTTTCTTGTTACTTGATTTTCATCAGTGATGGTCATTTAAGAGGAGGTAGTATTTTGGTCTCTGATCCTGAGAGAAATATCTCCAGCTCTGAGGGCTTCCCCTGCCCCTACCCCCACCCCCACCTTGTTCTTTTCTCTATAGTTCTACTCTGTACTGAGCATCAAGAATAAGAAGAGCCACTCATTAGTGAACCTTTATTATTCAGGATTTGAATCTCATGTGAGCTTGGATCAGTCAAAAAAGGAAGAAACAGATACAGATTAAAGGTAGTTATTAGAATAGTTTGAAAGCAATAGTAAGTTCATATTATGTTGTAATAGATAGGGAGGTTTCAGCTCTACTATGTGTTAGCTTTGCTGCAGGGCACAGGGTGTTAACCTACTCCTAATTCAAAAGTGCCTTGTAGGGAGGGGGAAAGATTTTGGGGAGGAACACAGAAATAAAAACTGCTCATAATCTGAAGAGCAGTAGGGAGGTAATTTTGAAAAACACTTCACAGATACGATAACAGTTATCACCACAAAAATATTCAGTATCATTAAG
Organism: Mastomys coucha; assembly: GCF_008632895.1. NCBI lineage: Eukaryota > Metazoa > Chordata > Mammalia > Rodentia > Muridae > Mastomys > Mastomys coucha. The sequence continues at coordinate 205,331,681 of NW_022196905.1, forward strand.
CTTTTAAGAATTTGTCTCTGTAGAAATGAAATATTAAGTACAAGGATCTTCATTTACCTCATTTACATTAGGTAGATTTCCTATTGCATTTGATTTCCTTATACTCTTGTACTTTTGTAAAAAATGAAAATATAAAATGTCACAAAAAGGTAGATAAACTTCCAAGTAAAATTAGTAGTCTTATCTCTTGATCCCAAATTCTTAGATTTTGGAGTTATCACTACAAAATATAAAAATATATATTCTTGAGGGGTCAGTTGACCATTTTCCATATGCTTTGCAATAAACATCTTATGTCCTATTTTTCTGCGTTTTTATTGGATATTTTCTTTATTTACTTTCAAATATTATCCCCTTTCCAAGTTTCCCCTCTGTAATCCCCCTCTCCCATACCTCCTCTACCTGTTCAACAACCCACCCACTCCTATTTCCTGGCCCTGGCATTACCCTCTCACCCTCCCATTCCCAACTCACCACCCTGGCATTCCCCTACACTGGGGAATCAAGCCTTTATAGGACCAAGGGCTTCTCCTCCTATTGATGTCAGACAAGGCCATCCTCTGCTACACATGTGGCTAGAGCCATGGATCCCTCCATGTGTACTCTTTGGTTGTTGGTTTACTCTGTCATGTCTTACAATAATAATTCCAGTGCATGAACAAATGCAAGTTCCAGAAGATAAGAAAGGGAGCGATGAAATACCACCTTCTGGGTATGATCCAGCCAATGTAATGCCAATGTAAGCAGCTACGGTTGCTTGTACCTGGTCAGCATCATAGCCAACCCTGGATGGAGGAGAGGCTCACAGGACTCAAGCTCTCTCTGTTGAAGCTCTCTGGCTGTGAATAGATTCAGAGCAGGAAGGCTGAGTAGTCATTTCTTCAGCTGTGTACTGCTGAACCTGCCATGTTCCAATGAAGCTCCAAATCCAAGTCACACTAAGCTGGTTCAACTCAGTGTGTCACATGACTAAAAGACATGAGTGTGGGAAAAGAACTTGTGATGAGAAGTGGCAGTAATAATGAGGCAATGAACCTAAAAGAGAATGGAGGTGTACAGCAACTCAAGATGCCATGTACACATCGTAAAATGATCAAAGAACAACCTTCACACAAATTATTTTTAACATTTTAAATGAAACACATATTTAATATAAAATATCATAACATGATAGCATTGTGATAGATAAAAACGCACAGCATGTGGGCCTGCATACCCAAGATCAAGCCAGTTACAATCCTGGCATGGCTTGGGGAGGGGCCCAGAAAGTTCAAACCCTAGCTGAAGAGCTACTGTCAACCACTGGCCCTGTGGAGGTAGAAGCAGGTTGGTTTGTTTTTTTTTTTTTCAAGGTTATAATGGTTTCACACTTGTGTGCATATAGACAGCACTAAGTGGACTCAGCAGGCTTAAAAAAGAAAGAGTGCATGATCGGTATGTGGAGACGGGTATGTATAGGAATGTCATGAGAGGGGAGCGAAATGGGCTTGATCAACATGAATCATATACATATACAAACTCAGAGGTTCTTAAAGTTCTAATCCTTAGTGAGTACATCTCAAAGGATGCAGGGATGTAAATGTTTTACAGACAGCCAAGAGAAAAAAGGATATGTAACTTCATCCTATATTTTCCATTGTGTATTCAACCATTCATTATATTTTTAAGAGTGAGTGAAATGGTCCATCATTAGCAAAAGAAAATATCTATTGAGGGAGTTTATATTCATGGTAAATTCTGACTGCACAACTACTATTTGAAAGGTCCATTCATCTTTAGAGAAGGCACAACCTTATCGTGATGGAAATTAGCATGCAAGTTGGACATGATTCATTGGCCAAACTTTTTGAGTACCTAGTGTCTTGACCCAGAGCCAGATAATCATAAAATTCTTCCTGACTTGAATCATATGCACTGAAAGTTTATATCCTCTCCTCTTTAAGTATGAATTACAAATTATTTTTCAAAGGAATTGACTAAAATAGTAGTAAAACAACTTATAATAGAAGTAGAAGAAGAGAAAGCACAAAAGCATCACACTGTAAAAGTAGAACAAATGCCAGAAATTGTGCAGTAGTATCAAGTTACCTATTTCACTTCAGAGTAGAACATGAACACTTTTAATTGAAATATTACTTTTATATATTCTCTGTTCAATGTCAACACAGAACCCTACAGCAATATTGCTAGCCACCTCTACACATTGTCTTGCTTACATAATTTGAACTATCGTTGAAAACAATTAGATTGTCTTCCATATATAAACACTGCTGTGTTGTAATTGTGGAGATACAGGTAAAACTGTAACACCCTGGTGCACTGAGAGAGATTAGCATGAGAACACTTGTGTGTGACAAGTTCTTGTCTCCAGGAAGCCATGAGGATGGTCAAGTACAGCCCAGCCTCCACTTCCTCGAGGTTCTCAACCTTAATGATGGTCTCAGAGTGACATGCATTTAATACTAACTGCACTGCTGGTTTTGGATTTTAACCTTTACCCAACCTAGCATAAGTCATGTGATAATTTCTCAAAATGCTGGACAAGAGAAGCCAGGCACAGTTCCTGGAAGATATGCAATATTGAAAATGAAAAACTGAATATTCTATGAAGTACTGTGCTGCCAGCATTTTGGTAAAAATGTTTTTTTTTTTTAGATTTTGTCCTGTGCTTCCATAAAATATCCTTATGACATGTTCACCTCTTAATCATAAAGATATGCTTTACTTTAGATACCATTGACAACATCTGGCTTCGACAGTGCTGGGCAAGAAAGGCTATTTAAGCTCTGCTGTCACCAGACTAAGTCAATTAAGTACCTTTCACCTTGCACTAAGCTTGATGGACATAGCCCGATAGTACATGAAGAAGTATATCCTTCATAAAAGGTCAAGGACCTGAATTTAAAAGTAAAAAACAAACAAAGAAATACAAAAAAAAAATTGCTGTGTCTTTTGCACACTTTTTAAGTGTAATTTTGATATGTTTTTTCTTCTTTTACCATATGTCACTTTAGAAAATTTCAATTACACAGACAGAACAAAAAACTTAGATGTTATTCCTAATTTTGTGGAAATTTTAGCAGCAAGTGTGCTCATTATAAAACATGAACACATAAAGACAGGAAGCGCCTAATTGTGCTTTGTGTGTGGTGCTGGACATCTGTGAAGACAGATTATTTGTTCCATCTCTGAAATGATAAGAAAGGACAGAGATGGAGTAGTGGGTGACCCTGTTTCTTTACGAACTTATGTTATGGTGGCACTGGTCAATTAGGATGGTGAGAGGTATAAAGAATATATAGGGTACATGGTCCCACCTAGAAAGTACATGGACTATGGACTAATACTTGAAATTATTACTATTCATAGCATGAACTTGATTTTCATGGCATTAGTAGAAGCCACATTAACAAGTAAAATCCTGAATTGCATTGAGCAAATTTTTCAGGGTGATAGAAAATAAAAATATTTCATTGTTCTGAATAGTAACCTATTTCCCTTTTGTTGCATATAGCATTGTAATGGTTGGCTGGAAATTTTGTGTTTTTAAGATTTATTTATTTATTATATGCAAGTACACCATAGCTCTCTTAAGACACTCCAAGAGAGGGTGTCAGACCTCATTACGGATGGTTGTGAGCCACCATGTGGTTGCTGGGATTTGAACTCAGGTCCTTCGGAAGAGCAGTCAGTGCTCTTAACTGCTGAGCCATCTCACCAGTCCCACTGGAAAATTCTTGATTCCTCTCTCATGCAGACATAAACTCTCTATAATATACTTCCCTTTTCCCCTTCAAGCCTTCTAAATATTTATGTGATTTTCTACATGAGAAAAGGAAAAAAATCTAAGCTTGGCTATTGTCATAAGCTAGTTAGTTTTTACATTCATAGTGAGTCACACATAAGAAGGAAATTCTTCCTTAAAAATATGTACTGCAAAACTTTGGAGCATCAACCCCTTGCATCACTAGCACTGCAGCGACCACACATTTCTGACCTCCTCTGCCGCATCTTTTTTCTATTAACATGCATGGATTCTATTTGTATTTTATCCTTAAAACTATTACTTCCTCCAAAATGAAGAGCTTCGAATGCTTTGCTCTTTATTAGCTGGAAAATTAAGCCATTCTATACCAGAAAATAGTCTCTCCTCAATAGCTCACCTCAAAGAGGATTGGCAACAAATCCCTCCTAAATTTTTCAGTACTGGATATGAGACCACAACAAATTGCACACAGTAAGTTCCTTTGCTGTATAAAATGTTAATAATTCATATACTCACTCAATAGTCTTGAGGTGATTGTTGCATAACGGGCTCTGGTCGAGGCATAGGGGACATCATACTGAGCTAAATAAGGTCCTGTTCTCACGCATAGAAAACAGGGGACACAGCAAAAATTAATCCATACATAAGTGTTGTGATGAATGCTAAAACTGGTCCGGGAGTGGTGATTAATGGTCCATGTGATATGAGAGTAAGCATGTAAATTGTGAACTATTTCTTTCACGTTTGGTTCCAGCTAAGATGGCAAGCCATGCCAGTATTGGTGGGGACAGAATTCAGGAAGAGGGAGCAGAAATGCATTTGCTGCCAAAAAGGAGTTGGCTTGTACATGCTCTGCCACTAACACTAGAGACATGAAATGAAGGCTAACCTTGTAGGAAATAGTAGCCATCTTGTTTGATATTGGATAAAAGGGAGGATTCATTGGAATGTTCGGGACAGAGAAGGTATATTATAACTTCTTTAGGGAAAGTATTGTAACTGACTATGATTAGAAATTTGATATTTGTACTAAACTCTACCAAAGCCCACATAATTTCAGCCTCACTTCCTCCTCTACAAATGTATGATACAGTGTCTTGCTGTATTGAGAAAATGAAGTAAAGATGTACCGACATTCCCACATGAAGAATTCTTAACAACAGGCACTAAGTGTCACTTCATTAGCTCCCCACTCATTAGCATTGTCTTCTCTGCTGTAGTTTCCTAGGGAATCACACCCAAAGTTCTAAGGAAATGGACAGATTCCAAAGATAGCCATTCAGTCATGCACCCCATACGCTTTCTTAAACCAGCTCATGCAGGACTCAAAGATCATATCTGCAGTTAACCTACATTTCAAAGACAGAAAGATAAATATACTCCCAATTTCCTGTTGTTATAGACTGGATCTCTTTCTGAGGGAATGGGAGGCATCAGTCAGAATCGCATTAAATATTTTTTTTCATTGTAAAAATACACTCATGAAAAGTCCTGAGGGAAGCAGCTGCACAGAACACTTAACTATCCTTCTAATCAACTGTCAAATGATTGTCTTTTCTTAGGACAATCCCTTGATAAGTATCTTAGATGAAAAACAGAGCTAAGATGATAGGTCAGTTGGTAAAGTCCTTACTATACAGGTGAGGACCCCTGAGTTCAGATCACCAGCACCCATGGAAGAATCTAGAAGCCACGGTATATACCTCTGAATCTGGTGTTGGGGAAGCAGACACGGGGAGATCCTCGGGCTTTCATGCCAGCCAGATTGTTTATTGTCAGATTCAGTAAGACATTCTGTCTCAAAAAAAAAATAGGTTGGAAAACTATAGAAAAACATAACCAACATTGATCTCTGGCTTGCACATGTGTACATGTGAGGCTGACTTGCACACATGAAGCAACATACATATGTATATCATCACATACATACACATGCAAAATAATTATTTTAGAGAAGAAATTCAGACCTAAAGAAAAAGGATGTTACTGAACATAAGTCCCATTTATTACAGCTATTTTTGGCTGATATTCAAGGATAGAGTGTCACTTGCATCAGAAGAATTCATTTATTTAAAGCAATCTCTTTCACATTTTTCTACAGTTTCTACAGTCTCTACAGTAACCCCAAGCAGAACATCAGCCTAAACCCAAACTGAAACATCATGCTGTCAGTCCAGGCTCTGAGATTAAGGAGTGTGACATCCAAAAGACAGAACGCCAGCCTCTTTCTTCTCTGGGCTGTGTGCATCAGGGTGAGAAGTGTGAAGGACGAAGGCAGTCGTCCCAAGGCTACTACTGTGCCCAGGAGACTTATGACAGATGAGGTGTCACCCACAGCTCTTGTCAGTCTCATATTTCACAATCTCTTATCTGCAGTAAAGTGTGAATGAAGATAAAACAATTGACCCAGGGTTCTCTTTTGTTTGATCATCTTAGCTTGCTTGGGAAAGCCTCCAGTGTTAGCAAGTTAACAATGGCCTCTGCTTTACAACCTCATAGAATATGAAAAAATTGTCTTCCTCTGGCTTATAAAAATCACACAAACAATTAAGTAAATGATATCATCCACCTGCATGAAATCCTCATACACAAGCTATAGTTTTTATGCTTTTTTGTTGTTGTTGTTTAAGGCTAAAAGAACTCAATAGCATTACCTTTCCCAAGACATTTGTTTGAATGTGCTGGGAAAGTGGTGTCCTTGGAGGAAGACTCGTTCAGAACAGTCTTCAGAAGCAGTGGTCCTTCTGCATGTCTGCATTTCTATCAGATCACTTTTAATCTGTGACTGCTTCCCCTGCATAAAACACCCTGGCTCCCAGAAGCAGTCCCACTCCTGAGGGATCTCAGGGCTGGCCTTCAAAGCTTCTTTTACCATCTCTCTGTTAATCACTTTCCTCTGGTGTGCACAGCAGTTGTTTCAAACTGTCCCAGATGCTTAAATTTTTGAGACTGAAGTCTTCCCATTCATTTTCAGGATATTAAATGCAAACTTGACAAACAAACAAACAAACAAGAGATCTATATAAGTCCTCGCAATCCAGGTGTATGATTCACCAGCACACTTCCCTGTAGTCATCCCTTGTTTTATAGCCAGAGATCCAGTTCAAGAGATTTGCATCAGAACAGAAATCTATGATACCCGGCAAGACTTCCTGCTCCTAGTGCAACCTCCAGATTTCTGGACATGATGGGATTACAGAATGTGACAATTGGCCTTAGAGCAAGGGGCTTATGGGGCTGGAGAGAGTTAAGAGCATTGACTGCTCTTCCAGAGGTCCTAAGTTCAATTCCCAGCAACCACATAGTGGTTCATAATATTCTATAATGGGATCCCATGTCCTCTTGTGGTATGTTTGAAGACAGCTATAGTGTACTCATATACATGAAATAAATCTTTTGTAATATTTTTTAAAAAGAAGAAAGAAATGGGGTCTTACCAATATGACCCCTATACTTGAAGTAATTTTCTTTGGACAGTGACTAAATATCTAACTTAGAGGACTGTCAGGATTCCCTGAATGGTTCCGCTATGAATACAGAAGAGAGACAGATGGAAAAGAATATGAGAGGCTTTTATACCTACACGTGGCCCTCTGCTGACAGCCTCTAAGTAACAGGAATGTGTAGTTGCCTAATGAAGAATGAGGCTGGGGTTGGAGTTTTCTCTAGAGCCTTCAGATGAACCAACTGGCCTATCTTCATCATTCCTGTGTCCACCAGGCCCACCAATCACTGCCTTAATAATGAATGTTTTGATCTTGTAAATGAAATGTAGAACTAGTTGTCTAGACCCTGACAACGAATATAGTTTAAGCTAATCCTTGTCTCTTTTTGGCGATTTCTTCCATTAAATGATTTCCTGATATCAGCCTCTCCTCACTAACCAGTTGATATTATTGACAACACAACACCATTTCAAAGGTTTCTAAAGATTCCTTTCTATGCAGATAACTTACGTACAAGGTTTAGATTGATCATTTGAACCTATGCAACTATTAACATCAGGAGTCATGTGCCAAATGTGGAGTGTGAGTCTGTAGATCTGAATTAAAACCCAGATTCTAACAAAGCCCTAGGTGATGTCTTTGTACGTGATCTCAGGCTACATGTTGACATCTAATTCACATATTCTAACTGGAATGTGTAGCTGCATGTCTAGCTCTATTGCAATGGTGTGTTCAAGCACCACTCTTAGGCTAGATACTGTTTGGTCTTAAACTTGATTAAAGTACCTGAATACTTACTTACTGTTTCTCAAAATGCCATCTGAGACAGGGACAGTAGAACCTGATGAAACGGGTCTAGGCACTTGTGTTATGAATGTGTGCTTCCGATCCCGAATATGGCCCCACATTCTGGACATCAACTGAGATATGAGTGTTGGGAACTAGCTGTGGTTCTGAATCCTCTATTTCCTCCCTCAGGGTGTCTAGAAGCCACTGCACACCCAGCTTGAAAGGGGAAAGCAGGGCCCTGAATGGGTGGGGTCTCCAAAGGGGCCTTTTTTGTTGTCACTTATAACCCAATGTAGTTATAACAGCCAGGGTTCCATAGTTCAACAGAATAATAAACTATACACAATTTTTTTTATAAGAGGCAATCCATTAGATTGGTTTAGCACAGTCAAAAGCTGAATGGTCTCTTTATGTCCAACTACAGACTAGAGAGCCAGGGAAATCGGTAAGCTGCTGAGTCCAAATATCTAGAAGCCCAAGAACGAAACAAGGTCAATAAGGAAGTCCCAGTCTGAGGCCCTGGGGAGCTGCTGATGCAAGTCCATCACTGAAGGCTGAAGAAGTTAGGGAAGCAACAAAAAGCACACCCACTAACAGAAGGCTAAGCATCTGTGCCAGCTTCTCCCTTCTGCTTTTTCATTGCCCCCAAGCCCCAGCCCCTTGGATGGCACTGCCTGTATTCACAGCAGGGCTTCACACCTCAGTTTTTAACCACATGTCACTTCTCCCTGGAGACACTCAGGCACTCAACCGGAAGTGTGCTTTTCCAGTCTGTCATTGAGAATGTATCTCGCTGCAGCAGTCTGAAGAAATTAAGGCGGGATGTTGGTTGGAGTTTACATTGCTCGAGAGCTTGTTTCTCCACCTTTAGCACTACTGTCATTTAGGAACAGATAGCTCTGCGGTGTGTGGCTTCTCTGTGCTTTGCACAGAATGTTTAGCGGTAGCTTTGCTCACTGCATGCCAGTAGTACCCTCTTCCCTGTTTCTGACAACCAAACATCTCTCCAAACATTGCCAAATGAAAACGAAATCATGACTGGTTGAGAACTGTGTCTCTAACATTCGGTACTAAATTGGGCTTAATTGGGAAAGGAATTGTGCAAAGTGTAAATGTTAAGACAGGATTCAGTAAAGTTCTCTCTCTGTACAAGTACCCTGGGATAATGTTCTATACGAGTGAAAAAGCATAGAGTTATAGCATAATCCAATGTGCTTAATTAAACAGATCTAAGTAGAAACTAGATGTGGTGGCACACACCTGTCATCCCAGAACTTGGGAGTGGGAGACAGAAAGGAAAGGTCATCTCCAGCTACATTCACAACCTGAGGCAAGAGCACTATGTTAAAATGTAACCCTAAGCAGGGATTTTTTTTTTTTTTTACTTTGAATCATTTTACTTCTTAGGATTATTGCTTAGTTAAATATTAACTTGGCAGTAGTGTCCTGTTCAATCCCTTAATGCCCTAGTTGACACTCTTGCCTCCCTAAGACACACTTCTGTCTTAATTATATCCTTATCTGATAGATGCTCCAAAGAAGATCTCTATTCTTCATTTTCTAATATTCCTTCTGAACATTGGACTGTCCTTTCTTTTGAATTCTTCTCAATTTTCCAACTAATTTACTATTTCTGTATTTGGGGTTAGCATCCAGCTCTCCTCTGAACTCATACATTGTGCCCAGGTTCACTTGTCAAGCCACTCTAAAAGTAGTCGCTTGTCTGTGGGTAACTTCTTTCTTCTTACCACACAATGTGTGTGTAACATCTTCAGTTTGAGAATATTTAAGGAGATATTAAACACAAGTGTGGTGACCACGGATTCTTTTCTGGTGCTTGGTAATATAATAGATGTTGCACGTTCTTTGGGGCAATTCCTTACTTAAAATGAAAGCTATCCCAGATATTGAAAACATCTTTTTTTTTCCCGGTGTTGTGGGGGAGGTACCATTTAAGCCGTAGTACCAACCGACCACATACAATTTCAGAATACTATATAGAACCACCGAACTTTTATAATGAATTTCTAAAGTTCAAAATTCCCCCTTGATAAACTATATTTCTATTGATGATGCTTTTCTTTGCTCCCGGTTTTCTTTTTGTTGTTGTTGCTTTTTTATTAGATATTTTCTTTATTTACAAGTCATATAATTTCTCCTTTCCCAGTTTCCCCTCCAAAAAACTAACAAACAAACAAAAACAAACAACAAGAACAAACCCCTGTTGCCTCCCCCCTCCCCATGCATGCCACCCTACCCTCTCCCACTTATTGGCCCTGGCATTCCCCTACACTGGGGCACAGAACCTTCACAGGGCCAAGGGCCTCTCCTCCCATTTATGATCGACTTTGCAATCCTCTACTATACACATGCTGCCAGAACAATCAGTCCTACCATGTATAGTCCTTGGTTGGTGGTTGAGTCCCTGGGAGCTCTGAGGGTACTAGTTAGTTCATATTGTTCATCCTAAGGGGCTGCAAACCCTTCAGCTCCTTTGGTCCTTTCTCTAACTCCTTCATTGGGGACCCTGTACTCAGTTCAATGGATGGCTGTGAACCTCTACATCTGTATTAGTCAGGTACTGTCAGAGCCTCTCAGGAGATAGCTATATTATGCTGGGCTAGGGTTAGGGTTTCTTTTCTAGTGCTTGGTCATATAATAGACGTTGCATGTGCCTTGGGGCAATTCCTTACTTAAAATGAAAGCTATCCCAGATATTGAAAATATCTTAAATCCAGAGGTCACTCTAGAAGTATGGGCTTTCTGCTTTTTAATGCTCTACTATCACAGTTCAGAACCAGTTCATTTATTCTTATGGAAATTCTTATTATTTAACTTTTACTCAGAGAGGTGATATCACAGAGTAGGTGTAAACTTGGTACTTAGAATGGAGTAGACAAGAGTTTCAGCCAAACTATGGATCACTATTCAGGCAAAGACATTGAGTGGCTCTTAGAGTATCTATTTTTAAAATGAGATGGGACACATTCATGGGTTTCTTGTGAAGATCACTTAAGATGATAAATGATCCGGTACTCGGCAAATAACTCTAGACTCACTAGTGAAAGTGGTCTGCAGCATCAGTGATGCAGAGTCAGAGGTTATAACTAGTATAAAGTTACTGCTGACATGATACAGTACACCATTTCCTTTCAAACTTTTAATTAAAAAGAATATTTTCTTATTTTCTTTTATTTTTTATTAATTTATTTTTTACACTCTATATTCCATTCCCCACCCCCCATTTACCCTCCGACTGTTACACATCCCACACCTCCTCCCCAACCCCCGTCTCCATGTGGATGCTCTGCAGCCCCCACCTCACCTGACCTCTAAACTCTCTGGAGCCTCCAGTCTCTTGAGGGTTAGTTGCATCATCTCTGAATGAACACAGACTGGAAAGTCCTCTACAGTATGTGTGTTGGGGGGCTCATATGAGCTGGTATATGCTGTCTCTTTGGTGATCCAATGTCTGAGAGATCTCGGGGGTCCAAATTAATTGAGACTGCTGGTCCTCCTATATGATCACCCTTCTCCTCAGCTTCTTTCAACCTTCCCTAATTCAACAGAGGTCAACTGCTTCTGTCCTTTGGTTGGGTGCAAATATCTGCATCTGACTCTTTCAGCTGCTTGTTGGGTCTTTCATGGCAGTCATGATAGGTTCCTTTTTGTAATTGCTCCATAGCTTCAGTAAAAGTGTCAGGCCTTGGGACCTTCCTTTGAGCTAGATCCCGGTTTGAGCCTGTCACTGGACATTCTTTTCCTCTGGCTCCTCTCCATTTCCATCCCTGTAATTCTTTCAGACAGGAACAATTATGGGCCAGAGATGTGACTGTAGGATGGCAACCCCACCCCTCACTTGATATCCTGACTTCCTGCTGGAGGTAGGTGCTAAAATCTCCCTCTCTCTACAGTTGTGCATATCACTTAAGGTCCCTCCTTTGATTCCTGAGAGTCTCTTACATCCCAGGTCTCCAGTGCATTCTGGAGAGTCCCCCACCCCCTAACCTCCTATTTTCTGAAGTTGCCTATTTCCATTCTTTCTGCTGGCCCTCAGGGCTTCAGTCCTTTTCCCTCACCCAATACCAGATCAGGTTCCCCATTCCCTCCCCCAAAATCTCCCCCCAGTCCACTTTCCCTCCCAGGTCCCTCCCTCCCTATTTGTGATTGCTTTCTTCTCTCTCTCAAGTGGGACTGAGGTGTCCTCACTTGGGTACTTCAATTTGTTGACCTTTTTGAGTTCTGGGGACTGTATCTTGGGTATTCTGTACTTTTTTTTTTAGCTAATATCCACTTATTAGTAAGTACATACCATGCACATCCTTTTGTGTCTGAGTTACCTCACTTAAGATGATATTTTCTACTTCCATCCATTTGTCTGCAAAACTCAGGATGTCCTCAGTCTTAATAGCTGAGTAGTATTCCACTGTGTAAATGAACCACATTTTCTGTATCCATTCTTCTCTCATGGGACATCTGGGTTATTTCCAGCTTCTGGCTAAAACCAAGAATTCACAACTGAAGAATCCTGAATAGCTGAGAAGCACCTAAAGAAATGTTCAAAGTCATTAGTGATCAGATAAATGTAAATCAAAACAACCCTAAGAATCTACCTTTCACCAATCAGAATGGCTAAGATCAAAACCTCATGTGACAACACATGTTAGAGAGGATGCAGAGCAAGAGGAACACTCCTCCATTTCTGCTGGGATTGCAAATTGGTACAACCACTCTGGAAATCTATCTGAAGGCTCCTCAGAAAGTTGGAAATAGATCTACCTGAAGACCCAGCTATACCACTCTTGGGAATATACCCAAAAGGTGCCCTACTATGCTACAGGGGCATGTGTTCCACTATATTCATGGAACATTTTCTTAATTAAAAAGAAGATAGAAGTAGAACATAAGAAGCCCATAAACTAGGATCGTTAGTCTTATCATAATCACCAGATACTAGATACTGCCATAAGTGTACATGCTACACTTTATAACCAGAATTGTAATACGTGTGCTAACACCATCACAATCAATGTGTGAGTGATTCATTACACTACTGTATTAATGATGCCTATGACATCATTAGTCAATAAGTATTCAAATCCAGTGTAATTTTATGTGGTTATTTCTCATATGTGGTCCATTGGCCAAACTGTAATTTTCCCCATGTTACTGTTGATTTAACTTGATGCAAGGGGCTACAAATATATTATCTGTCAGTCTATGTGACTTGGCTAAATAGAAGAGGACACTTTTCTTGATGTAGTTGTTGCTCTTGTTTATTCATGTTAATTTATATAACATGAGTTTGCATATAGTCATAAATCACATGTTAAAATATTTTCCCTGCTGTTTAAAAAAGCACAGCTGAAGGAGGTCTCTACAATGGACTTTGCTAAGGACAAACAAAGCCTATTGTAAAGGAACTTCATGGCATACTGTGCAGTTTAAAGTATATTTTCTCATCATTATTGTAATGACTAAAAAGTCCATAAATTTAATGTGCAATGACATAATAGCAATCAAATAGCTAATGGTTTCAAGTAAAACTATCAGAAATTTAATACCAGTCCTGTAGGTAGAATGATTATTGGCTTACAGTTCTGAGTTTGCTACTTAGCTGTCAGAACTCAATTGAAAAAAAAATGAAATGCAATTCAGTTTTATAGAGAGATGAATTTTTCAGAAACACACTCCTAAGTGCAAAAGGTTACATTCAACAAAGCTCTAATAAGCATGGCATTCTAGATGACTCACGGAGCTTTTGAAATCCATTCAGGCTCTTGCAACTTAATAATTACCCACATTTCCTAAGGAAAAAAGTCAGAGCCTTGCAGAACATTCTGTTAATAAAACATTCAAAACCTTTTCTTCATGACTTTTTCATTTAGGGTAACTGAATAACTTTCCTTGTTTGACAGACCTTGCCTACCATTGAATAAAACAGCCTGTACTTAGTTCTTATTTAAATCATATCGACAGTAACTCTCAGAACCATGTACTAAACCTAACCCAGATTGCCTATGTGAGGTATGTGTCTGTCTAAGGAGAAGGTAGTCGTTAAAGCACTTGTACACAAGCAGAAAACTGGAGTTTAGAAGTCCAGAACACAGAAGTGCTGGGTACCTGTAGGAGATATGTATAATTGCAGCCTTAAAAAATAGAGAAAGGGAATCCTTGGAGTGACCTAGCCAGCTGTACTAGACCTTCCTGTTAGCTCTAAATTCAAAGAGGAGACACTGACTCAAAACAGAGCAAAAGTAGAGAACAATCAAGAACAATTCCAGGCCTCAACCATAGTCTTCATATGCACACATGTGCACATGTGCACATGCACACATGCACACGTGCACATACACAAAGGAGGAGGAAGAGACAAAAAGAAAAAGAAAAGTCTCCATGTGCATAACTCATTTAAATTGTTTTGAAAGGGCTATCTAAGAATAGTTCCAAGCTATTTAATCCAAGAACGGAGCACTTAAAACAATCTAAGATATTTTCTAGAAGTAATCAAAATAAATATTGTACTACTTACTGCCTGTGAAGGTTTTACAGGAATTGTCAGGCCAACATCTACTGGATGGAGAAAATGAGACAATTTTGGAAAGCTCTCTGGCTCAGTAGAAGAAAAGCCCTGCAAGGTTTCTCTTGTAGAGAAAGAACAAGGGATTCTGGAGACCTGCTGTTGAATGGGGCATGTTTGAAGCATGCTTAAATCAGGCTTTGCTTGATGCTGACATTTGCAGTGTATTATAGAGGGGGAAAACCCTGTCCTGATAAAATAATGAAGATGAGATTTTAAAAGACGATGTTGGTGGGTTTTTTGTTTGTTTGTTTGTTTGTTTGAGTCTCTGAGTATTATTGATGACTTGAAGGTCAGAATAAAAATATCCAAGCTGGAGAGGAAACTTTACTTTGGAATCAAAATGCAAATTAATAAAAAAAAATTGAGATTAAGAAAAAAAAAATCACTCCAAATGCCTCATGGCAAACTGCAGAAGCAATTCTTTAGACACTTGAAAAGACATTCAGTTCAACTTTAACTTCAAAAAAGGAATCAAACTGGAGCTGGAGAAATGGCTCAGCAGCAAAGAGCTCTAATTGCTCAAAATCTAAAATCCCAGCATCCACCAAAAATACTGGCTTCCCTAAGACATCTGTGGGTCCAACAGTGAGGGATCTGGCTTTCTCTTCTGGACTCTGAGGGAAAAGGCCTGTGCACACGCACAAGCACACACAAATATGTTAAAAATGAAATACAGACCTTCCAATTTGATTTTTAAACATTTCCCTTCAGTATTTCAATGAATATGACTGGTAGTTTTAAGTTTCTGAATAAAAAGTATTCTTCCTATTTTAGTTGTATATTTCTATGTATGTATGTATGTGTACACGCACCAGCACATGTATGTTGCTGCATGTGCACATGTGCTATGAACATGTGGAGACCAGAGACAACCTGAAGTGTCTTCAATAGGGCTCTCTACCTCTTCTTGAAACAATGTCTCTCATTTAGTCTAAAATGTTACCAACTAAACTAGAAGTTAGAGGCAGTCCCAGGGATCCCCCTGCCTCTACCTTCCAAGCACTGAGATTATGGTCATATACCACGAAGGTTGGCTTTCTGTGTGGCTTTGGCTCAGGTCTTCATACATTTGCAGCAGGCACTTTATAGACTGAACTGTCTCTGGCCTCAGATTTTGTTCCTAAAGTCTTTAAGATACAGTAATAAAAACTGAAGTAAAAGAACTAAAAACAAATTTTATAATATCAACTTGTAGATAAAAGCAAACTTACAGGTGTGGTGAATTATACTGTCTGCAGGGGTACAGGCCATGCTGAATTTATTGGCCCTGGAGGGTTGAAAAATGGCAACATCGGGGCTAAATTCAGTAATGTGTCCTCTGCTGACAACTAGACAGAACAAAAATAATCAGATTTTCATAGGTTAGAAAGAAACAGCTTTCTTTGTGCAGATCATCAAAAGATTTACGCTTCCCAAAAGGAGTGAATAACATTTTGAAGGAGACTAGAGAATACGACAGGACTGTGGTTTGCACAGGCTCTAAGCCTCTGTGTAAGATATTTATCTCCCTACGTCTTAGTACCCTTATCTTCACAAACACAGAACAGCATATACCCTGAAGAGCTTCACAGGGGTTCAGTGAAGTAATGAAAAATGTATATCATGATGTTTAGCATATAGTAAGTATTATTTTACCAGCAGTGATAACAGTATGTGTTTCAGTGATCGCTAGATAATTAGAAAAAGAATGGTGGAAATCCTATCTTGATGTCTGTGTGCACATGAATATAACACTTTTTAAAATTATTACAAAAAAATAAAGAATAAAGAAAAATTTTCATGTTTTATAAAATCATGACTAAGGAAACACTGTAACATGTAAATGGTTTACTTTTGTCATGGTTAGATCAATAACTCACCAGCCATGAGAAAATGAAGGAAAACTTCATTTCCATGAGCCAATTGTTATTGCTAGGTGGTATGCTGGCCCATGCTGTGTTCTGTTTACCTGCAAGGAAGCAGCTTCTCCCTTACAGATAGAAAAGGTGTTCTCATCCCATAAGCAGGTGTGCAGGGCTTGCCCACTCTCTGCAGATGCAGTTTAGCCGAACGAAGCTGAAAAGCTCCAGGAAGCTTCTTTAAGTATATGTGGTATGGAGATAAATAAATGATTTCCTTCTGCAAATGAGCTTGCATCCAAGTCTTAGTTATTGGAGATCACTCCTGGGCATATACCCAAAAGACGCTCCAACGTGTAACAAGGACACATGCTCATAGCAGCCTTATTTATAATAGCAAAAAGCTGGAAAGGACCCAGATGTCCTACAAAAAAGGAATGGATACAGAAAATGTGGTACATTTACACAATGGAGTACTACTCAGCTATTAAAAACAATAACTTCATGAAATTCTTAGGCAAATGAATGGAACTAGAAAATATCATCCCAAGTGAGGTAGCCCAGTCACAAAAGAACACGTGGTATACACTCACTAATAAGTGGATATTAGCCCAAAAGCTCAGAATACTCAAGATACAATTCATAGACCACATGAAGCTCAAGAAGAAGGAAGACCTAAGTGTGGGTGCTTCAGTCCTTCTTAGAAGGGGAAACAAAATACTCACAGGAGTAAATATGGAGACAAAGTGTGGAACAGAGACTGAAGTAACTACCCACCTGGGAATCCACCCCATATACAGTCACCAAACCCAGACACTATTGTGGATACTAAGAACTGCTTGCTGACAGGAGCCTGATATAGCTGTCTCCTGAAAGGCTCTGCCAGAGCTTGACAAGAACAGAAGCAGATACTCACAGCTAACCACTGGACTGAACATGCAGTCCCCAATGGAGTGGTTAGAGAAAGGACTGAAGGAGCTGAATGGATTTGCAACCCCATAGGAAGAGCAACCATATCAACCAACCAGAACCCCGAGAGCTCCCAAGGACTAAACCACTAACATAGGAGTACACATGGAGAGACCCATGGCTCCAGCTGCATATGTAGCAAAGGATGGCCTTTCCAGGCATCAATGGGAGGAGAAGCCCTTAGTCCTATGAAGGCTCAATGCCCCAGTGTAGGGATGGGTAGTGGGAGTGGGTGCGTGGGTGGGGAAACACCCTCATAGAAGCAGGGGAAGGGATGATAGAGTAGGGGATCTAAAGAGGGAAACCAGGAAAGCAGATAGCATTTGAAATGTAAATAAAGAAAATATATTTAAAAGAATGTCCTAGAAGTTAGTTAGTGCACATGTTGCTTACTTTTGCTTCATCTCCCAAAGTCAAGAAGAATAATTTTGAACATTTTTCTTTCGGCATCATCCTGCTAGAAAAAATGAAGTCAAGGGTCTTTGTTCATGATTGTATTTTGCTTTTCTAATGTTACAGTACAAAATAGTTTCAGTTGGGGGTTTTTACTCTGTCTTTGATCATTCAATCCCCAGATAAAAGACTCATAACCTTTATATTTATAAAAAGCTTTTAAAGTCCTAGAGCTGGGTAGAATCTACCCACTATGGTATTATGTCTATGTCTTATCAACAACCCCAAGATATGACTTGCCATCTTCCTCCTGGGCTGCTCTTACTCCATGATCAATTCTCATGATGCCTTCTTACCCTATGGCATCTTCTCCTCTTTTTACCTTCTCCCTCTTCCTCCTTATGGTCCCTGCCTCAGACCTCAAACCTGGGAACTGAAGCTCCACCTACCACTCTTCTGCCCACCTATAGGCTGTGGGCATCTTTGTTCAACCAATAGCTTTAAACTAAGGAGTAAGGTTACATAGCATCACTGGTGTACATTAGAATTTTCTAGTCCCTGCAAGCAACCAGACCGTGGGGGCCAGTACTTAGCATGACAATACATAGGTACAGTCCAAACCTCAACATTCTTGTAAATGTGTGGATTTATATATGTTAGCAAAAGACCGTGTTTACCTATACATATTCTCAAGTGTGATTCTTAAAGAGAAAGCACCCATAGCACTTCCACTCTAACAAAAGATCTGTAGACAATGTCCAATTGGACAGAGACCCAGTGGTTCCAGTGAGTGAGAGCTGTTGGTGGGAAGCAAGTTCCACTCTGTCTCTTTCTCTTCTTTGGACTCAGAATTGCTTAATCAGATTGATTTTTTTCTCAACTTCAAATGCAGAAAGTTCCTCCAGAGCTTATTTTAGAATTGTTTAATCAGATTGATTTTCTGAACTTTAAAGGCAGAGACTTCCTCCAGAGCTTATTTTAGAATATTCTAGCAATAAGATCTGCATATTAAATCTGCAATAAGACTATTATTTGAACAAAGATTTCTTGTGAAGATGTATTTATATTATTTTTCATATTATAAGCTAAATCTTGGCCTTTAAGAGATAAGGAAGAATTGAGAAAAATGAGTAGCCCACCCATATTTACATAAGCATCGTGAACGTTATTTTCTTCCTAACTTTCCTGCAGAGCACACATCTGTGCACTTTGTAGCTCCTGCCGATGTGGAGCGCTGACATTATTCACAGGTGTCACCACACCTCTGGTGTGAAAGAATCCTCTTCTACAATATAGCATTTAGGATAATCTTATTGCTTTATAGTTTGAGATGAAATTGCCAGACATCAGCTCTTATTATGATAGCATATTCACACGAGAACTTGTTGTTAATCACATAAAGACATTCACTGGACAGTATAAAGTGAAAAGCAAGTATAAGCCTGTCCTTCAGGACTAAGAACGAAGGAAAGGAAACAACGGCCTTCCCTGCAATACCCTGCAGACTGCCAGTATCAATTGTTATTGCCGTTTTATTACACTACGTTTTTCTGTATGTGGGACAGTGCAATACTTCAGGATCCTAGGCAGAAGTTACAATTAAAAGAAGAGTAAATGTAATGATTGTTATAATTAATTAAATTATTGAAAACCAAATATGGCTAATCTGAGGTCATTTAAGTCATTGAACCCAGTTTATAATTTCATGCCAAGAAATTCCAATACAAGATATTTAAATGGCACAAGTGAAAAACAATCACTTTAATCTATATCTAATAACATCAACATATCAATCCAACTTGGGTTTGCTGTTGACACATTTGCACAGCTAATAGGGCTGCAGTAAGGAAAGAGAAGATCCTGAAGCTGCACTGTGTCCTGACAAAGCTATTCCTGGAGGATTTGCCAGTCACAGTGGGTGATTTTTTTCATACAATGACCAAATTGTGGTACATTTACACAATGGAGTACTACTACTCAGCTATTAAAAACAATGAATTTATGAAATTCTTAGGGAAATGGATGGATCTGGAGAATATCATCCTGAGTGAGGTAATCCAGTCACCAAAGAACACACATGGTATGCACTCTCTGATAAATGGATATTAGCCCAGAAGTTTGGAATACAGGAAGAACAACCCACAAACCACAAGAAACTCAAGAAGAAGGAAGACCGAAATGTGGACATTTCATTCCTTCTTAAAAGTGGGAACAAAATACCAATGGGAGGAGTTGCAGAGACTAACTATGGAGCAGAGACTGAAGGAAGGACAAGCCAGCCTGTTATAGCTATCTCCTGAGAGGCTCTGACAGTACCTGACTAATACAGATGTAGAGGCTCACAGCCATCCATTGAACTGAGTACAGGGTCCCCAATGAAGGAGTTAGGGAAAGGACCAAAGGAGCTGAAGGGTTTGCAGCCCCTTAGGATGAACAATAATATGAACTAACTAGTACCCTCAGAGCTCCCAGGGACTCAACCACTAACCAAGGACTATACATGGTGGGACTGATTGTTCTGGCAGCATGTGTATAGTAGAGGATTGCAAAGTCAATCATCAATGGGAGGAGAGGCCCTTGGCCCTATGAAGGTTCTGTGCTCCAGTGTAGGGGAATGCCAGGGCCAATAAGTGGAAGAGGGTGGGGTGGCAAGCATGGGGAATGGGGAGGCAACAGGGGTTTGTTCTTGTTGTTTTTTGTTTTTGTTTTTGTTTTTGTTTTTTGAGGGGAAACTGGGAAAGGAGAAGTCATATGGCATGTAAAAGAAAATATCTAATAAAAAAACATGACTGGCTGGGAAAATTTTTATTTTTTATTTTTTTATGCGCAGAAACATCACTGTTTCTTCAAAGATGGAGCAACCATAGCCACTGTGGTGGCTATTCTTGGTTGACAACATGACAAATCTGAGGAAACAGAGCCTCAATTAAGAACTGCCTCCCTTAGATTGGACATTGGGAATGTCTGTGGGAGCATTTTCTTGATTGTTAATTAATGGATGTGTGCCTAGCCCCTCTGTGAGCAGTGCCCCCTCCTGTACAAGTGAACCTAGGTGACCACTGAGCAGAAACTGAAAGCAATTCAGTAAGCAGCATTCCTCCATGTTCTCTGCTTCAGTTCCTGCCTTGAGCTCCAGCCAGGGCTGTCCATGGTGATGAACTGTAATGTGGGAGTATAAACCAAATAGACAAATAGAGTTTTCTTCTCCCATGTTGTTTTTGGTCAAACCACAGCACATGCCTAGGAGATAGTTCTGTAGTAGATAACCTTAGCTGGTACAAGAAAATTAATTTTAGCACCAAAAGTATCTGAAGAAGTTTCTGAGTAAGCTTCACACAAACTATGCAGTTTCCTTACTAATATTTTTCTTGTAGATTGTAGTTATACGTACTTAACCAGGAAAACAAGGAACTGGGGTATTTTAATAGATTACTGTTGATAAGATCACACACACACACACACACACACACACACACCACACACACCCTAACACGGTAACCCAGTGTTTCATCTTCATGTACTTCCTTGTGCCCAATATTTTAAAACAGTATTAAACCTACTAAGCCTCTCAGTGAATTGACTTAATCATGGGCAAAAATAAATAAAAATAAGTAGATGATCAAAAAATACGTGGTGGGTTTATATCTTTTGGTAAAGGTATAGGCTTAATTTTTTTCTGTACATGCCTGCATAATCCCCTAATTTTTTTATTTCTTCAATAAAAGTTAAAAGTAGAAAATTGGAAAAATACAGGAAAAGGGATACCGTTTGATCCCCTTTGATTTTGTAATAATAACATCAGGAAACATTTGGTTAGACTTAAATGCTTTTGCCTGTGACTTAATTTACATGCTTGGTTGATAAACACTAGAAGAAAATGAAATGCAGTGTGCAAAACCAAATAATCCATTCCTACATGCCAATAACTCATTGATTTAAAACCTGAGCTGCCAGTGTGCTTCAGATCACAGCCTTCTTCGTTGCACAGTATGTAGCTTACTGCCAGCCACTGCCAGGAAGTGTGTGCTGAAACCGTCTTTGCTGGCTCTTCCTCCAGTTTAGAGAATTGCAGAATGCTAAGGCTAAAAATTACTCAGAAACCCTCTAAAAGAATTGTTTTTACATGTTTTTTGGTTATAATCCTCTAGTAGGAGTCTTATAAAGACCTGGATTCTTGCCGGACAGTGGTGGTGCATGCCTTTAATCCCAGCACTTGGGAGGCAGAGGCAGGTGGATTTCTGAGTTCAAGGCCAGCCTGTTCTACAGAGTGAGTTCCAGGGCAGCCATGGCTACACAGAGAAACCCTGTCTCAAAAAAACAAAACAAAACAAACAAAAAAAAACTGGATTTTTTTTTCCAGAAAAACAAACAGAGTATCTATATAGAGCACTTAACTTTGCATTTTGTTTCAGGAAGTCTTACTATCTGGAAATTTTTTTTTTTAAATGTCAATCCTGCAGAGAGGGGGTTCTCAACCTGTGGATTGTGACCCCTGTGAATTGTGACTCCTGTGGACTGTGACTCCTGTGGACTGTGACCTCTGTGGATTGTGACCCCTGTGGATTGTGACCCCTGTGGATTGTGACCCCTATGAATTGTGACCCCTGTGGACTGTGACCCCTATGGAGAGCCAAAGACCCTTTCACAGTGATCAAATATTAGATATCCTGCTTATCAGAAATTTACATTATAATTCAAAACAGTAGCAAAATTACAGTAATGAAACAGCAATGAAAGTAATTTTATGGTTGGGGATCACCACAGCATAAAGAACTGTATTAAAGGGTCGTAGCATTAGGAAGGGTGAGAACCACCGATCCAGGAAAACTCATTGTAGATAAATCTTAATAAATAAACGAATTAATACTAACTTGAAATTTAATTTATATTATTAATTTATATTATTAAGTGACCTTATTCATTTAAACTTAATAAGATCAAACTAGCTCAGCCATAAAAATGGGCACCTATTACTCATAAATAAAATAAGAGTAATATCTGTATATGTGTAGAAGTAAGGAGAGAACACAGATCGTAAACACACTGATCTTACCAGGGAACTTCTTGGAGCCAGACTTGATTTCTTTCCTCAGACTTCTTTAAGGGTAAAATGCACTGTAGATTTTTTTTCTTTTTTCTTTTGCAGTGCAGATCCTAGAAAAGAGCTAGGTTCTGAATGATTTAGAGTAAAAAGGGATCTATAAAGTCTTCTAACTAAAGGTTTCTATTTTACTACTACACATATTTTAAAAAGTCAAAATTGCACAGTTGGGATTCCAATAGCATATAACTAGACCTTTATTTCTGTGCTTTATATTGTCTTCTGCATATTTTAATATAATTGGAGCCTTGTTATTACATGCAACAGGAAGATACAGGATTCATTTATAACTAACAGAAGACTATAGGAAGGTTCAAAAGAACCACTTAAGTTCTTATTACAGCTCCATTCTATTACTATATTCATAATGAACATCCTGAAAGGATATGCAAAAAGATGAATGCCAAAATGGTAGGTATATGGTGTTGCTATGCTATGTAATCACACTAGAAACAATTACATATTGTAGCAAATGCACACACCAACAAGTGCATACTTTCTGCTCTTTATTAGGACAGAATTTTAGGAAAGCTAATCCTAATAGGCAAAAGTGAAATAAAATAATGATTGAAATTTCTAAAATGTGATTGCAAAGTAACACAGTTGTTTTGGAAGAATAAAATTTATAATAGACAGGCACATGCAGGCACATACACACACACACACACACACACACACACACACACACACACACACACACAGCAGGCTTGGAGAGTAAGCCTGGCATCATACAGAGAATAATCTTAATTGACTAATTAGTTTATCTAGCTGGTATTATAATATTTTTATGAAGTTTTCCCTAATTTCTTTTGTACTGCTTCATTTCCCATTACCAAAACAAAATTAATTATTATTTTGCTTGTTTTAAAAGACTAACACATTTTATTGAGAGAGAAAAGGGATATTTCTAAAAACTTTGTTAATTTTACTTAATTTATTGTAACTAAAATTATGATAGTATACTATTATTATAGAGTATTAAATTAATCATAATTTAAATAATTATAAATAAAATTGACTAACATTTTATGACCTTGAAGAAAAATATTTTTGTGGAATTTATTTTAGTATGCCAACAAACTTAGGCAAAACCCTTATTTGATATGCTGAAGGGAAAAAGGAACACCAAGGTTATTCCTCTGCTCATTGGAGAACTTTTGAAAATAATATTTTGTTAGATCATAAATGTTCTCATGATATGTGGTGACTTTAAAATACGACTGTGTGTTTAAACTGTGTATTTCCCGGAATTCCCGCCACTGTATGTTTCTGGTTACAACGATCTCTGTGAGACTCTCTGATGGCAGAAGTGAGTGGCTCCCACTCTCTGGGACATGTTATCACTGCAACCACACACATTCAGTAACTCCTGCTTCAGCTCCTCTGGTTTTTAGACTCCACTGGTTTTTAGCATCGAGTCTAAAATGCCCTTCATTTCCTGGAGTTCAGAAACATTTTCAAAGCCAGAGTCAGCAAGAGTAGCGTGGGTACCATGATGTTCCCCTGGGTTTAAACTCAGCTCACCTAGGTGCTCTTATAACCACGGGTCTTGAATCCTCCTTCCACTGCCCACTTCCTGATTGGCTGACTTTAAGCATCAAGCACATAACTACCAGAATCTGCTTACCCCTGTGTCAGGCTAAATCTATTTAACAGGTCTTATATGTTAATCTGTATTTGAAGGTTCTATAATTATGATTAAGACATAATGTATGTATGGGTTAGATATCCAATTTACACTACCAAAATCATATATTTTTACAATTTTCAGTATAAATATAGTTATATAACTTATATATATATAGTTATATATAAAGTATAGTATAACTATAAAGTTAAACAACTGCTTTATTAATGTGAATAATTTTGTTTTTACTTTGTCAGTACTCTAATAGTAATACTTCATGGTTTTCCCATTCAGTGTATTTGTAACCACAGGAGAATTACACAATTACTGTTACATGTTCTCCATAGATTCTAGAATTAAGAATTTGGTTAATAATAATTGAGAAGCTACAATCTTGAAAAGTAAAATTTAACTCCCTGTTTATTTTTAGTGGTAACATGCTTACCTGATGAAAAAGTCACTACTTTTTAAAGAACAATAAGAAGGGACGTAAAATTATAAGATAGAATATTGGCCAATGTGCAGTAACTAAATGCGAAACTTTTTAAAAATAAGTATGCAGTAAAAATAAGACCACAGTGAATTCCTGCATTCGTTTTAAAATGTAAGTTCTGGTTTTCAACAGGGAAATTGAATTGTGTGTGCACTCAATTCAACACCGCAGTAACCGTCAGAAGAAACACCATTTATTGCAAACTTTATCTCTACTTCTTTATCTCTTGAGGAAAACTCCAATCATGTTTACCAACCTATAGCTAGAAACGGTTGTCAGCATAGTACAAAACAGTAAACATCAGCCTAACAGAAAAGGAAAAGAATCTCCAGTCACTCTGGAATAGAGGTAGGGACATGACTCTCTACGCAGGCATAGGGATAAAATGAACACCAGGCCCTTCAAAAATGTCCACATCCAAATCCTCCAAGTAGAGACTTTTGTTAGAGGACATGATGGAATTAAGGTTTCCAATGGAATTCAGATTGCTCACAAGGTGACTTTAAAACATGGAGTTTGTAAGGGATAATCTCTATGAGCTCGGAGCACTGCATGAGGTTCTTAAACGGCCAAAAAGGAAGAGGATGTCTAGAAGCAGGGATAGCATCAAGAGGAAGACCAGGGCCATCTACTGCTTAAAGTAGAAGTGGGAATGACAGCCCAGCATGGTGGTGCACAGCAGAGGCAGGTAGAGCTCTGAAAGTTCAAGGCCAGCTTGGTATACAGAGAGAATTCCAGAGCATCCATGTTTCTTAACAGAGAAATCCTGTCTTGAAAAGCAAACAAAACCTAAAAAGCAGGAAGGATGGTGAGAAACCTAGTAAACCTTGAATGGTCAGGAAAGTAGGTTCTCCCTACAGCCTCAATCAAGGAATCTTAGTAACTTGGTATTAGTCAGTGAGCCCTGTTTGACACTTTCTGATCTTTATGATGATAAGTAGTAAATTGATTATATTTTTGTCTTAGTTAGGACTTTACTGCTATGAAGAGACACCATGACCATGTCAACTCTTCTAAAGACAATATTTAATTGGAACTAGCTTCTATGTTCAGAGGTTCAGTCCATTATCATCAAGGCAGGAGCATGGCAGCACTTGGGCAGGCATGTCACAGAAGGAGCTGAGAGTTCAGCATCTTGTTCTGAAAGTGAACAAGAAAAGTCTGGCTTCCAGGAACCTAGGAGGAGAGTGTTAAATCCCACACCCACAGTGACACACTTCGTCCAACAAAAGCCACACCTACTCCAAAAAGGCCACATCTCCTAATAGAGCCACTCCCTGGGCCAAGCATATTCAAACTACCACAATTCTTATATGCCAATGGGTTAGTGGTAGTTTTACTTTAATTTACAATAATTAATAGGACCTTAAATATACATGATATCAGAACAAAATGAGCATTTGGAATCAGTAACGAAGTGATACTCATAAGCATTGGCAATTCTACTGGAAATGTGAGGGCAAGGTGACTAAAAGTACAGTTAGTTATAAATGAGAAAAACTCTCTTAGGTTGAGAGAATCATCAGAAAATTCTGTGTCCCCAGTTTTCTAACACAGCAGAGAAAAAAAGAAAGAAAGAAAGAAACGTCTTTAAAAGAAGGCTTAAATTAACATGCATAATCCTGACCCAGCATACATCTCCATGTGGCCCCTGCATTACAGCCTTTGATTATGTGAAGTTCATTACAGCTCATTGCCAATTAAATCAAATAGTAGCATTCCCAACTGGACCACCAGATGGACTCAGACTTTAATTAACTTTCCCACCAGCATACAGATGTGGTTTTTGTTATCATTATCTAGGAATCAGTGGCTTTCAGCAAAATGAAAAGCCCTACCAGGAGATTGTAGCCTAGAGTGATTGATCACATCATGAGATCATTAACGTGAAGATGCTTTTAATCATTTATTGACCAAATCAAGAAAAAGCATATAGAGTAGTATTGACTATTTCTTGGGTGAATCATCAGTGCCTTTTGGAAGATATTAGTAAACATTAGCATAAGATAATGATCTGTTTGTATACAGTATTAACTTCCTAAATAATCCTGCAGCTTCTGAATTTAAGATTTTATGCATTAACAAAGGACTTATGCTATGGGGAAGGGAGAAGAATTTACCTAGTTATCATATTTTTATTACTATCAAATAATTCCAATTCATATTTGATAATTCAAGAATAACAAATGAAGTCAGTCTAATCTCCCATTTCTTTATATTTTGAAAAGCATCCAGCATGATTTAAATTAATAAGTTTTCCTTAAATAGAAATAGTTACATGGATATAAATAAGGATAAAAGACTATTAACATTATCATTTAAAAAATACATTGGTTACATAAGTAGATAAAGGCAGTTATATAATTTATAACAGTGCTTTTCAAGCTATACCCAACAATTCCAGTTTCTAGAGCCTATCCAATTGTTAATTCTATTAATAAGGATCTGTTTAAAAAGAGGAAGTCTCTCCTAGAATTTAAAGACCTTTCATTTGTGTGTTATAAACTGAAAAACAGCATAGAGAACCTTGCTCTTGTCATCAGTAATTGAGTGGCTTTAATATGAACATTGCTGATATGAGGAAAATAGGCTCTGAAAAGTTTTAGGCTGTGAGAGTGTACAAGGCAGGAGCTTCAGAAGGTCAGAGTGAAGCCCATGTTATCTGATGTTTTGTCTAAAGTGTCAAGGCAAAAGCATTTATCATCTACTTCATAAAAGTTGCAGCTTATCTATTAATCTGGGCATAAAATGTTCACTGAATTGGTTAAAAAATGGAATTTAAGTTTCTATCACTCCAGTATAATAATGTACATACTGAAAAAAATATAATTTCTTTTCCTAGATTTCTGATTAACTGTGGAAATGACACCTACATACTCTGGATCTCAAATGCAATTAGTCCCTAAACCTTTTTTATAACTCAAAATATTTCCTATCAAGCATATCTTAAATCACGGCATGTGATTACGCTAGTTAGAATTGAAGTATGGTTAGTAGACCCCACTCAAATCCTCCCATTGCCTCACTTCAGATGTAGCCCAGACTGAAATCTTCTGCAGGCAGTCAACCCTGTCCACCTTGGATTGTTCTGTTTGCATATACCGTTTTGCAATTATAAGACAGTAGCAGTGGCCCCTCCAATTGACCTCTACCTTTTATGGTCCCTCATGCTTTAGCCGGCTACCTTGTCCTGAAAACATGGCACTAAACATATTTGGATTTGATTGAAAGTGTTCTAGTTATTGAAAAAATAAATTAAATCAAATAAGGAAAGAAAGTATTGGTTTGGGTATGGGGCATGACATGAAAATAAAATAAAGGGGGTTATTCGGGTGAGAAAGTAGATTGTGAAAGGGGACAGAAAAAAGTCACAGAGAGGATGAAGGGGATCATAGTACCTGATATTTGGATGAAAATGCCATGAATATCTCAATGAATATTCATGAAAACTCATTTCAAAATAATAAAATGACTTACAGGCTTAGTAATTCATAGATTATTATCACTTTCTTAAGACCCCTTTAATGTAATTTTCAATATCACTTTGACTCTTACGATAGACTAGACCCCGTATCTTTTAGTTATGAACAAATGATACTTAATGAACTCACTGAAATATGAAGGTCTCAGTCCCTGGTGACATAACTACTTAGCCTTTCCTGCGCCAGGAGGCCAAAAGATGGACACACTCCAAAGCCATTTTGTGAAGAAAGTGTGAAATACATTAGAAAACGTCCATGCTATTGACCAACAGAATCCTCAACTCATTTAGAATATTTGTTCCTCAGATATAAAAACAAAGCTAGGCTGAGTTTTGTTTTTGAGGCAGCTCTATTCTTCTTATTCTCAAAGACCTTTCTTTTTTTCCTTCTGAATATTTGCTATGCCGGAGTTTATAACACCAGAGGAGAAAGCACTTATATTTCTTCAGCTCTCTGTAAATAGACATCCACGGGTTATGAAAAGTGGCGTCGTTATTACAGCCTCCCAAGGTGCACAGGCAGAAGATTGAAAGGACAAGCTGGATTTAGCCTAGTTCACATTTCTAACATTCGTGAATGCAGTTTCATATTTTCAGAAAAGTTTATCCAAATATGCATGGGCAAGAAGGGTGTTTTGATGAAACCCATGATTTTCTCTCAGATTCATGGTGTTTCATGTCTCTTTGGATGAAGACCTTGTAGGCTAGATACCAAGATTATATAAGAGCCCAAGAAAATGCCAGGGCAGAGAAGAAACAATATGGAATGGGAAAGTCACACAGGCCACCCTCCAGGTCCAGAAAATATGTAGGACGTGAGTTTACATGCTTGCTAGTTTATATAATTGATTTCTCTCTGGACACAGAAACTATGGTTTCAGTGATCTTTACAAATAGTTTTATCATTAAAAGAAATTAGTTTAAGAAAGGAAAATGCTCCTTTTAACTCTTAGATGCCATTTTAGTTAAAGTATGATCCTTAAATCCAGAGTGGCAGTCCATTTCCTCTCTAATCTTTCGATGCTTATTTACATTTCCAGTTGCTCTAATAAAATCCCATGACAAAAGTGACTTAAGGAAGAGCTCTTGTGGCTGTCATTGTCTACACAGTTCATCAAGTCAGGGAAGTAGAGGCAACAAGCAGCTGTCAGCATCTGCTTCTATTGTCCCCACAGTCAGGAAGGTCACAGCAGTGAATGCCAGCACTCCATTGTATAGAGCCCAGGAACCCCTCATGCCCTGGTCCCTCTCACAGTTATGACTACCCACACTAATTAACCTTATTAAGATAATCCCTCACAGAGATGTCCAGGGCAAAGTCCATGCCTCACAGAGATAGCCAGAGGCACACTCATCTCTTACAGAGATACCCAGAGGCAAACTGATCCCAAAAAGAAACGTCCAGTGGCAAACTAATCTCTCACAGGTGTGCCCCAGGGCAAGGATCCCAGGGCACATCTCTCACAGATGTGCACAAAGGCAACATCCTTCAGAGGCAAACTAAACCCTCACAGGTATGAGCAGAGGCAGATCTCCTTATATTGTTCCAGATCCTGTGGGTTCACAAAGTGCAACATGTAGCACAATGATAGCCATGGTTTGTAGGGCAAGAGTTTTTTTTCTTTTTTTTATTAGATATTTTCTTTATTTACATGTAAATTTCTCTTTTCCCAGTTTCCCCTCCAAAAACAAACAAACAAACAAAAACAACAAAAACAAACCCCTGTTGCCTCCCCACTCCTCATGCCTGCCATCCCACCCTCTCCCACTTATTGACCCTGGCATTCCCCTACACTGGGGCACAGAACCTTCACAGGGCTGAGGTCCTCTCCTCCTATTGATGATTGAATTTGCAATCCTCTACTATACACATGCTGCCAGAACAATCAGACCCACCATGTGCAGTCCTTGGTTGGTGGTTGAGACCCTGGGAGCTCTGAGGGTGTTAGTTACAACCACTCTGGAAATCAGTTTGGCGGTTCCTCCAGAAATTGTAGTGCAAGAATTTAAAACCATTGGAAAATCATGTCCATTTCCCCACCACATACCATTTTGTTTATTTGTTTGTTTGTCCTTGGTTTTGATCTTTTCATTTTAATTATTTGTGCTCTTCCTTCAGACACATCACAAAATGTCAGAATCTCAAACAAATTTATCTTAGGAATTTAATTATGAACAAAAATGTCCATGTAAGACCTTTTAATGTAATACACATTATTCTGAGAACATGGGATAGAGCTGGGGGTCCCAAAGGTCTTTTTCTCTTAAGTGTTTTAATGACTTCATTTTAAACAGGTTACCCTCACAGAGATTGGAAACTATATTGACAGACTTGAAAGCACTCTGAAGGACCAATTGCACAAAGAGGCTTAAATCTCATCATCTCCTTTACTAGCTGTATGACCTTGGATTTTTTTCCCTACTCCCTTAGAGTTTGCCCTTGGAACAGGTGCTATTGTGAGAGTCTAAATACAAATTGCATGTGAGCATGTTTGGTAAGTGCAGCATCAATACTTTTATGAAGTTGGTTTTGAGTTGCTGTGCAAAGGGCACTAGTAGCTTCAAAGTGAAAAGTGTTTGTGCGACAGGCAATGTCTGACTGCATAAAAGAATAAACTGCATTTTGATTCCCATAAAAGAAGAATCCAAGGCTGCCCTCAATATGTGGTTAGTAGGTAAGGCCTGGTTATTTGGCTCCCCCTGATAATACATCACAGGCCTTACCTTCTTGAGCTGATGAAGTCACTGTGTACTGTTAAGTAATTTTCTCTATTTTATAGCAATCTCTCATGAAGCACCAATCTTATTGACCTTGCCTACATCACCATCGAATGTTTAAATTCTATGCTATCTCACTTCATTTGACACTTTCTCATCATGTGGCACCGTTCCACAGTGTGACACCACTTTATGTTTATTTTTCCTTCTCAGATACCCAGTAGCCTGATAGACAAGCATCAACAGAACAAATTGTTTCACCTCTGAGTCTTTTTCTTACAAGAGGAATATTAGATCTGTGCACCAGTGTGCTCTCTCTCTCTCTCTCTCTCTCTCTCTCTCTCTCTCTCTCTCTCTCTCTCTCTCTCTCTCTCTGCTCTCTGCCTACACAATCTTCAGACAGTGATGGTAGAACACTCAGCAAGACACTGGTGTCTGATGGTAGCATTTAACCTGGAATTAACTTGTTAAAGAAAACCAGAAGCTCAGGGACACGTATAGATTTCAATTGCTATTTGCCAAGCATGATGTTTGAGGGAGGCCGACAATGCAGTCATTCTCTGATCTTAAAAACCTAAATACATAGAACATAAGCCTGAGCAGCAGCACGTTTAAAGCAAAACTTAATCGCCTGCCGTATTTTAATTCCAGGAAGCTATTGGATGATAAGGAGTAACAGTGGCAGTATACTTTGTTGACTCAGAAACTGGGCTATAAGGCTAAAAATTTTTTTAAAAATTTTAAAAATGTTTCTTTCTTTTTTTTTTAAAGATGTTTTCTTTACCTACATTTCAAATGATATCTCCTCTCCTGGTTACCCCTCCAAAAAATATCAAAAACAAAAACAAAAAACAAACCATGTTTCCTCCCCCCTCCTGCTGCTCATCAACCCACCTTCTCCCACTTCCTGGCCCTGGCATTCCCCTACACTGGGGCATAGAACCTTCACAGGACCAAGGGCCTCTCCTCTCCCTGATAACCAACTAGGCCATCTTCTGTTATACATATGCTGCTGGACCCATGAGTCCCACCATGTGTACTCTTTGGTTGGTGGTTTAGTCCCTGGGAGCTCTGAGGGTACTAGTTAGTTCATATTGTTGTTCGTGCTAAGGGGCTGCAAACCCTTCAGCTCCTTGGGTCCTTTCTCTAGCTCCTTCATTGGGGACTCTATGCTCAGTCCAATGGATGATTGTGAGGCTCTACTTCTGTATTAGTCGGGCACTGTCAGAGCCTCTCAGGAGATAGCTATATCAGGCTCCTGTCAGCCAGCACTTGCTAACATCCACAATAGTGTCTGGGTTTGATAGTTGAATATGGAAATGATTCCCAGGTGGACCAGCCTCTGGATTGTCTTTCTTTCAGTGTCTGCTCCATAGTTTGTCTCTGCAACTCCTTAGATGAGTATTTTGTTCCCCCTTCTAAGAAGGAACGAATCATCCACACTTTGGTCTTCCTTCTTCTTGAGTTTCTTGTGGTTTGTAGATTTTATTTTGGATACAGAGAATTTGGTACATCTACACAGTGGAGTACTACTCAGCTATTAAAAATAATGAATTTATGAAATTCCTAAGGAAATGGATGGATCTGGAGAATATCATCCTGAGTGAGGTAACCCCATCACAAAATGAATGTTTCTTAATAGTTCTTTTGACACATTGAACTTTCTTGTATTGAGCTTCCAGGGTGCTTCCTACCATACTATTAGGGTCTTTGATGCATCTCTAGCCGCTACTCCTCTAGATAACAATGATACTACCCATTCAGCTTGAAATTTTCAAGTGTCTCCAAATATTGGCAAATGATGCCAGGGTAGCAAAATCAGGGCTGAAATTCACCAAAGTGAAGTGTGTAATATCACTAGCAGCACGATTTATCCTTCTGATGAGTGCCCCTTCTTCTTCCTTTGCCTCTTGCCTCCTTCCCTCCCCTCCCTCCACTCCCCAGCCCTGCCATGTCTGGCTTCTTTATGTCTTTCCTTTAGGGCCTAGCGTTGGGTCACAGCACATCAAAAACTAGTCTCATTGATTCTGAGATAAGTGATTCTTAATCCTACCTAACTGGAAAATGACATTTTTACATGCTGTTTGGAAGAGGGCAATGGCATTCTATTTATGGGAGTTTAGTTACCGACCTTTTGCAGGGTAGAAGGAATAGCTACTGAGTGGGGAAACTATCAACTCTCATAAGATTGTATCCAGATTCTTCCCAGTGATCTGGGCATCCCAGCCTATCACCTTTCTATTATCACATCAGGCCATTAATTGGCATAGTGTTCTCACCTTACATCCCAGGGCATCTAACCCTACAGATCCCATCTTGTACAGCAGGTAGTTTCTGGTTTACACAGGGAATTTTTGTTTCATTTTTTTTTCCATCCATAGTCACTGATCTTAAGCTTGCATATATCGTCCTTCTGGTAGAGATTTGTTGGCTCCTTTGCTCTGACGGGGGAAGGAACCATCCTATCTGCGGGAATGAAGGCCAGAGCACAGATCTAATCCAAGGAGAAATGGGACTGAACTGAAATTGTGAGAAAGAGAACAGCTTCGTTTCCTGGTAGAATTAAACAAAGAATAACTGAAGGCTGGACCCAAGTCTTCCTATCTACAGGGAGTCTAGAAGTCATACCGGTTATAGAGGTTCATGGAACGCAATATAAGGGTGAACAGTCTCCTGCTGGCGACAGCACTGACTTCTAAAATCCAATGCTCAACCTTCTGTTTCACCTTGATGAGTTTAACCATAATTTTTGTTGTTGTTGTTCTTCTTCCATTCAAAAACGTGTCAATCAAAATATCCAGTCTTTGGAAGTACATGTTAAAGTTGGCTTCTGGCGTTAACCTGAGATAGAATCATGTGAGAAGAGCGAGGCTAGCCTGAAGAACTGCCTCCCTCAGATTGCCTATGTCTGTGAGATGTTTTCTTAGCTGATAGTTGATATAAGGGGGCCTAGTCCACTGTGAAGAGGTTCACCCCAAGTTATGTAGGCTTGAGCTGTATAGAAAAGCTCACAGCGCAAGCAACTGTGTGGGGAGCTGAGGAAGCAATAGACTGAGTGTCTGTAGATGCCTGCAGCCACACACACACACACACACACACACACACGAATGGGTCTTCTGGAATGAGAGTCAAAGCCTGAAAAACTAAGGGTACTGGAATGCAGGAAGGGGTTTGAAAAAATGAGACCGAGACCTAGTGCGCTTTCAGTCCGCCATCAATATTGAACTCTCCTTGTTACAAGCAGGTAGGTAGGTAGAGCAAAACCCCTCCCCCAAGTCCGTCAGCAACTCTTGGCCCGATCAGCAGCTTCATCTTCAGTCTCTGGAGGCGAGATTTCCGGAGTAACGGGAATTAGGAGTGAGGCATGGCTATTAGCAGGAGGTTGGAGAGAGGCGTGGCTATTTGTGACAAGGCAGGGTTTGACAGAACCAGCTTTCAGCTGGAGGAGGGTCACAAGTGTCTAAGGACCAGGTTGTGAGACTTGGTGAAGCCTCCCTTGGTCAGGCCCAGGAAACGGGTAAAATCTTCCTATTGGTCTAGGTACAGATGTCAGCAGTGTATACAAAAAAAAGAGCAACTGCAGTTTCATGCTCCCTGAAGACTGCCACCTGAGACTGCTCTCTATAATCATTTCTTACAAAGACTCGCTCACTCTGCCCTCTGTGCGGTACTTGTAAAAGTGTTCTGGGTTCCAGTGGTTGTTTAGTTGGTGCCATGCTATCAAACTGACCCATTCAATACCAGCTTCTCTGTACGTGTGTGTGTGCCTGTCCATTTTTTTTCCATTCCCCTGTCCTCACTACCATGTTTCTATACCCAAGTGGTGCAGGATGCCACAGAAGAAACAAGCAGTAAGAGGCATTCATTCCTCTGTGGTTTCTGCTTCAAGCTCCTGCTTTGTGTTCCTAGCTCGGTTTCCCTCAAAGATGGACTGCTACTTGCAGCCACAGAAACCATTCTACCCCAAGTTTCTTCTGGTCAGTGTCCTATCATAGCAAACTAGAACAGTGTCTCTCCTGGACTAATAAATAGCAGAGCAAGTCTGCAGCCATCGTAACTCATGTTGATGTTAATGCAAGAAATCCAAACTCCATACAGAAGCATGGAAATATCAACTCCACCATTTCCTCTAGATCTTGCTATTAGCAGAGGCTAAGGGGAACACCATCTTGCTCTTTGTGGTAGTAAGTCTTTTAAAGGGGAAAACAGTCTTGCTTTCCCTGCTTTTCTGTCTACCTGTCTTATAGCCTGTTCTAGAGTAGCTCAAATGACATCTTTGAGCTGGGTCATCTACAATTTCTTCTCATTCCCATTTTAAGTCTTTCTGGGCATGAGTGACAACCTTTGTCTCCTTCAGACAACTGTCTATAAACATGGAACTGTAGGGTTTGTGGTGACCAGAGTCCATATGGGGAGGAGGCAGGACCCCAGGACATGGGAAGTTTTGACTGCATTTACACCATGCCTGCGCTGGGTGTGTGCCGCTGGATACCGCTCTAGGGGTGCAAGAGTGTAGTCTGAAGTTCCAGAGACAGCCAGAGCTGACTCTGGGGTCCCCAGGCCTGCAGGGAGGCTGGGGGATGGGGGGCTGTCTGGTTCTCATGCTCTTGGGCTCATGCCATTGGATGCTTTGAAAGAACTGAGAACAAAGTGGGGACCCAAGAGCTGGATCTAGCCCTAGGGCAAAGGGGAAACGGGGGAGCTCCAACCGGATCCCACAGGGAGAAGAGTCCTTGGCTTGTCTGTGGGTGGCTCCATGGGTTGAGGCCATGGCTGAGATGCTTTGGGCAGGAGACCAAACAAAGACCTGTTCCATTGCTCCCCTTGCGGGATTCCAATGAAAAGACGCAGTCCACGGTTTTAAGACATTATATTGTCATGGCCGAAAGTAGATGAGTAAAAACTGTAGCCCACTTTCTCAGGGCGGGACTGAGGTTAAGTACCTTTTGCAGGGAGGAATGTCTGGGAAGGGGAATTTATTGGCTAAGCCTCCAGGCGTTTAGGTACCTCATTAAAATGGAGATCTGTCTTGAGGCTATGACATCCTCTGCCTGTGGAGGGGCTTGGGGCATTACTCTACAAATCTATGGAGAGCTGCGGTCTTGTGTCGGGAGCCTAGTGTCTGGGAACCAGGCAAAATGCCTGCAGTTCATCAGGGTCACAGAGGCTTCTAACCTTAGCTCAACCAGGAACCAGGCTGCCTTTTACCATCCTTCATAGAATCATGCAGCAAACAGAGCAGAGAAGAAAGCAGCTGCAGTACAGTGTAGATAAAACCACTTCTTTAAATACTAACTAGCCGAAAGGCTAAATTAAACTCAAACACAGTGCCTTTAACCAGGAAGAAATCTGAGTAGTCTTCTGCAGAATCTTCTAAGCAGATCCAAAGGAGGTATTGTATCTCCTTTTGTTTATGTTTAAAAAAAATCTATTGTGTATAAAATAAGGTGTATTGATGTAAAAGAAGAATAGAGGCAGGAGTGGACTTGTACACTAGGGTTTCAGGAAAATGGGGGACAAAAAAGTTGAAAGAATCAGTAAAAACAAATTTTCTTTGGAGATGACATGATGAAGTCTATTATCGCATATGCCAATTAAAATATTTTTAATTAAAAATGAATGAATGCAAAAGAACTCCTATCAAACAAATGGATGGATATGTGTTTAAAAGAATATATGGAAAAATACCCTCACACACGATTCTGTTGAAAAACATTGCCATTGTGTTTGTATTCTTTCAAATTCCTTGATGGGAGACGATTATTTTACAAAGTAGCTGTAGCAATTTAAATTAAAACCAACAGGATATTCACATAGAAGTGTATTCTTGCCAGGATTTGATTTTTGTTAAGTTCTTAAGTTTTCACCAATTTTACGTGGATTTGGCTTATAGTATAACGTTACAAGTGAGGTTGAATAGCTTCGAATGAGTTTGGTGAAAAGCTGTAATTGTTTCTTGAGGCATTTATTTAGGCTGTTTCTGCCAGTTCCTTCCACTCAGCCCACACACCTTTCATTAGCCTTCTGAAGTACAGCAGGTAGCCTACAGAGTGTTTCTCCTGTGAATAAATACATAGCTTGAAATTGTCTACACAAAGAGTGATGCATAATGTGTAGTAAAGATGATATGTTAGACCAAGAACTTTAAAAACTGGCTTTTCAGTGTATGGACCTATAACAGCCTCTGTCTCTTGCAGACAATGGCCCATCTATTTAGAAAACAATACGGTTGGTCTTCTATCTTGTAACTGTCCAAAACTTCATCCACCTTTAATAGCTACTGGTATCTAATGTCTGTTCTTTCTACCTAAGAGGGTAAGCCTTTCCATCAAGTTCCCTTTCTCTCAGATAGCCTTTGCCATGCTCTCTTCTATTTGTGCCCCATAGGAAGCTGAGCAACCTTCCCACTCTTTTACGTACCATGAGCTCTGTTATGGAATATCATTAAAGATAACATATCAATTTAAGAAAGACTGACGTCTTTTAACAGTGTTTCCTTAAGTCTTTGAATACTGAGTAGATGTCTCTGTTTAAATCTTGCTTTTTCTTTCTATAAATTTTAGAAGATCAATGTTTTATAGGTTTCTCCGAAATCTCTCATTCCTTTGCTATTAGATGTGTTCTTTGGGTAACACACAATTTTGATTTTGGTAATACATAAAATTACACATGCTGATATTTAAATCTAGTAATTTTATAAATCTTTATTATTGTGTTAGCTGTAACCTATTGAATTATTCTGTATAAAATCATTTCATCACCTGAATGTGTTGGTATAACCTCCATAATCTGACACAAAAGTATTGCCAGTCTGAGTCCAGAAAGAGCTACACAATGAGACTTTGTTTCCAAACAACAAACAAACCAAGTAACAAAAATCATACTCTAGAAAAAATGGAAGCCATTTGGTCTCTTTCCTCTCCTATGTTTTGCTTGTCTTATTGAGCCATTCATGCCCCAGAGTAATAGTTTACAGTAGTGGTGAGAACATAAATCCCTGTCATTCCTTCCTGTTGAAGTTATTGTTATAGGATTAATGATATTCTGGTTTTTTCTGTCTGTTCTTCTATGAATTAAACAGATTTTGTCTTGCTTATTATTTTGTCTGTTTGTTTTACATTGCTGAGAGTTGGGAATTGACCACCGAGCAGCATGTACAACCCAGCATTTAAAGCAACATCGATTTTTTTTTTTTTTTTTTTTTTTTTTTTTTTTTTTTTTTTTTGGTTTTTCGAGACAGGGTTTCTCTGTATAGCCCTGGCTGTCCTGGAACTCACTCTGTAGACCAGGCTGGCCTTGAACTCAGAAATCCGCCTGCCTCTGCCTCCCAAGTGCTGGGACTAAAGGCGTGCGCCACCACCGCCCGGCCAGCAACATCGATTTTAATGCAGGGTTTCCCCTAGTTTCCTGGACTAGCTTTGGTCTCTGTAGCCCAGAAAGGCTTTGAAGAAGGCATAACCAGCATCACCAGCTTATAGAGTAGCTGGCATCTCAAGTGTATACCAGGCAAATTGCTTTATCTTCCTGTTTCCAAAACCTTTTTCAAATCATGAGTTAGCAACAAAGTTCACTGATATTTTCCTACATTTTCCATGAAGAACACACCATTTTTTCATGAATTTGTTAATATGATAAGATACATAAATAATGTTTCAAAATTAAAGCTAACCCTATATGCTAGAAAAAAAAATAAAAACTGGGCAATTTGTTCTAAATTAATGAGTTTAGTTTGCTAATGAGTTTATAATTTTTAATTTTGTGTGAATTACATGTTCTTTAATTTTTTTCCAAGTGCCCTAATCTGAGTAGCATGGTTATAGTGTCTTTATAAGACGAGGCAGCAGTTTACTTTTGTAATCAGTATGTGCTCAAGACTATCTGTTCTTTATAAATCTGAGAGTACTCAAAAACAAAACCATCTGCCTCTGAGTTCTCTTTAGTAAATACACCCAACTATTGATTCAGTATTCAAGAACTTACAAGGTATACTCATCTGAAATCTGTGGAAGACACAGTTGTCTGAAGCAACTCATTTTGTAAGGATCATGGGTAAAACAAATAGGAAAAAAAACAGAGAAGGAAATATAGCCAATATTTGGTGTATTTTTGAGTAACTGTTAAGTGTTTCTGCTTGGCTGTATCCATGCAACAAACAAGTGTAAAATCATATATTATAAACTGGAGACATGATTCGGTAGTGATTAGAGGCTCTCCCTGCTCTTTCAGAGGACCAAAAATTAGTCTCAGCACCTATGCCAAGCAACACAAAACTACCTATAACTCCAGTTCTAGGAGCTCCAGACCCCTGACCCTGAGAAAATCTGTGCACTTGTAACATATTCTCACACAAACATACATGCTCACATTAAAATAAAAATAAACCTTAAATATAACTTTATGAAATTAACTCAATACATTTATAAAACATTCTTTAAAAGACTTAATAATTATTCATAATTAAAAAAAACTCAGCAAACTAGGAATAGAAAGCGGATGTTTCCAATTCAATTAAGACTGTCTAAAGATGCAGTGAGATGGGACTCCAAACAATGTAGAAAGTGCACATCTCTACTGCTCATTGTCTTATTGGAGTTATAGGACAGGAAGAAAAGAGCCACAAATAAAAGCCAGTGGATATGAAAGGTGGGAAGTGTGGCCTGTAGTTTAATCGCTGCTACTGCCTTTTGCTCCGAGATGGGCAAGCTACCAGCCCCTTCCCAGCTTCCCTTGAATCCACAGATAAAAGACACATACACAATTTGTAACTTTACAACTTGCCTTCTTGGCACAATTATTGGGCACGGATATCTCCAGCCAGGAAAAGCATGACCATACCAATTTGTTCTCTCTGTCTCTCCACCTCTTCTAAACTTAGTGGCTAGTCCCACCTAGTCCCTGCCAAACATCTTGTCCACCCATCTGTAGCCACCCCCCCACACACACACCACATCCCTAGACCTCACATGGTTGTCACGTTCTTCTTCCTCCACATCGTGGCAAAAAGAACTTTTCTCCTCCCTTGCATCTGTTTTACCTCCTGGGACATGGAAATCTCATCTGTACCTTGTGCCCAGCAATGGGTCCCTGACTTTCTTTACTGACAAATCAAGAACCAGTTATGGAACAGGACCTTAGAATCAGGACCACCCCTTCAGGGAAGCAAAACATTTTATTTGCAAATGGACTGATTGTTAGCTTAGAAAAACCCTACACATTCTAAAAAACGGAATATAAAAACACATTCAGGTCAATAACAAGTTCAATTTTATTCTGCCTAAAAAACTATTTAGAAAGATTAATTTTGAAATAAAATATTAAAAGTAATACTATATATGACATAATTAAGATGTAATAACTATTGACTCTGTCAGTCTCCCTGTGAAGTCCCTATTCTCTTCAGTTCCCTCAGTCTTTCCCATAACTCTTCCACAAGACTCCCCGAGTTCCTTCTAATGTTTCTGTGTCTGCATCTGTTTCCACTGGCTGTTGGGTAGAGCATCTAAGAGGACAATTATACTAGGTTCCTGTCTACAAGTAGAGCAGAGTATTATTCATAGCGCCAAGAACATGGACCCTTGGGGGTTTCCAGAGACTGGACCACCAACTATGAACTAGGATGGGCTGGAACTAGACCCTTTGCACATATGTAGCAGATATGCAGCTTGGTTTTCATGTGGGTCCCCCAACAACTGGAGCTGGGGTTTTCCCTGAACCTGTTGTATGCCTATGGATACTGTTCATCTAACTGGGCAGCCTTGCCTGGCCTCAGTGAGTGAGGAAGCACCTAGTCCTGACATGACTTGATGTGCCAGGGTATGGTAAAGCCCAGTGTGGGGGGATCCCTTTGTCAGAGAAAAATAGAAGCAAGGAATGGGGGAAGGAACTGTGTGTGACAGGGAGTGGGAAAAGAAGGAGAAAGTATTGGGTTGCAAAGAGAATAGGTAAATAAATAAGTAAATAAATGGAAACCAAACGAAACACACAAACAAAAAGATGTAAGGTATTCAGGAATGTCTCCAAAATATTTTAAAATTTCAAATATCAGTGAATGTTTTAAAGACAAACTACAGGGGAAAACATTGGAGTCAGTGAAAAGGCATACACCATATCCATTGATGCAGCTCAAGGAACCATAAAATTACCACACAGCTCCTTGTCCATAGTTTCATAACTAAAGAGTGACCCCAGAACCAGAGCATTCCCTTGCTAAGAGGTAAGGAGCCCTGATTTCTGTGATAGTGTATCACTTTATTTGGGAACATTGTTTCCTGTTTCTGGTTTAGTCTACACTACATTCTTCTTAAGTGTGTAGATCATGTGTACCCAAGAAACCCACTTTTACAAATCTGTT
This sequence comes from Mastomys coucha, assembly GCF_008632895.1. Taxonomy (NCBI): domain Eukaryota; kingdom Metazoa; phylum Chordata; class Mammalia; order Rodentia; family Muridae; genus Mastomys; species Mastomys coucha. The sequence goes on from NW_022196905.1 coordinate 205,373,236, forward strand.
CTTATGTGTACAGGATCCAGATATTTCTAGGTCAGAGTCCTGATCTGGTGGACTATAGAGGAAATTCACTGGCCAATAAAACCTAACACTCTAGAGCTGGGATGGTCAGAGATGGAGTTACTGATCTCTCTCCCTCCTTGTTGTCATTAAATCCTATACTTGAGCCTAATGGGCTTATTGCTGGTTTTCATTCACTTCCAATCAGTCACTGATATCTTCCTCATAATTCACAGCCTGACCACTGATGAGACAGTAAATTAATACCAATTATCCCAGAAAGTTTTATGGCTGTCATTAATAATAGCAGCATTTTTTATACAAATTATTAATCAGATTCTAAAACAACTTTGGAAAGCTAAAATGACTAAAATACTTAAACATAGTCTTTATCCCCTTCTTATTTAATAATTTATGATTCTAAATGACTCTAAAGTTATGTTTTGGCTTGTCTTCTGTTCCCAGTATTCTAGATAGAATCCTCAACTTTAAATCTTCCATCGCATTAATTAGCTCACCAAAAACATCAAAAATACTATTAAATTTGTATCTTAAACTTTAAATTTCAAATATCATTGCATTGTGTTATTTTAGTACTTAGATATCCTGTTTTATGCTGTTCAATTCATTTTAGAATCTTCTTGATAATTCTAGGTCTCTTGTCTCCAAGGCTGCATCCAATGCTTTCATTTTTCTTATTAAACACATTGAACATATGGCTTGTCTTGCAGTGTCAGAATTCAAAGCCTTTGCATGCCAAATTTTAGCTGGAGTTTTATTTCCTGGCTCACCTATGGTGCTTTGTTTGCTTGTCAATCTTAGGTTCTGAGTTTATACATCTTGGAATGTTACCTGTGGGGATTGTTTTGAAGCCTGAAAGTAGATTCCATCAGAGAGAATTCATATTTGTTTCTGCCAGTATCTTGGGGGTACTACCAGCTTGGGATCACTTTAAAATAAATTCTCAACTTGAAGCATTTTGATCCAGCTAGTTAATGTGGATTCAGGCTGCCTACTGTTGTAGATTCTTAAGGGAGAGTACATTCCCTGTCCTAAGTATCAGCCTTTGTGAAAGGCAATTTTCTTTATAGTCCCCTAAAGGATATGAAATATTTTGTTTCCCTCAGAGCACTGACAGCACAATCCTTTACTGCTGCAGATTATATATTTGGCTCCAATTAGTCAGCACTAATGATAGGCAATGAACTTTCTTCCTTTTACTCCAGTAAAATGCAATGTTAGAAAGGACTGGTCGAGTTCACCCACCTCCAAAAAATTCCCAGGATCAAAGATCAGGTTCCATGACCCATTTACTTACGTCTGGACTTACACTTGTTATTTGTGGAAGGACTCTCAGTTCTCCAAGTGCTCCCTCTACTGCAGCCCCAAAGTGAAGATGCTGGTGGATGCTTCTAAGTGTCTTGGCCCTCTTCTAAGTAGTGTAGTATATGTGTGATACACCTTAGACCAATTTCTAAGGAAATAGATTGTCAGGCAAATTGTTACACATAAGGTATTATTTATGTGTTTCAAAAAAAAAAAAAAGCCAAGAAGAGAAGATGAAGGAAAATGGGAAAGCAAAACCCAGGGATGTGAACAACAGGAATTTGTGCAGGTAAGAGTATAAAATTTACACACAGTGATGAATTCATTATAGATGACAGGTTGGCAGTTTGCTGAAAACTAAACATAACAGTTAACTCTATCCAAATACTGAGCTTGTGATGGTTTGCCCACATGAGTTAATCACTTATGAATACATAAAACCTATACACTGCCTTATTCTTAATTTCTAAGAATTGAGATCCTTCAACATGTGAGTGAATAAAATAGCTACTGTATATGTGTGTGTGTGTGTGTGTATGCATGTGTATATATGTGTGTGTGAATGTCACTCTGTATTAAAAGCAAATAGTGGACCCAAGAAAATAGGTGAAAAAATTCAAAATACATGTGACCAAATGAAAGAAGCTAGCCCAACATGCTAAACACTTGAGCTGACTTTATGCATTCAGGAAAAGTAAAATCTTCTTCATAAGACAGTACCAAAACACTAAAGGACTGGGGATAAGGGAAAGATTAGATAAAGCATCAGAATTTTTGGAAAGAGAACAATCCTAGATAAAGTCACAATGGAATATACAGGTTATGAGACACTGGCTCAAAAATATAGGGACTCTAACAATAAGAAAGAGATATGGCTTATCTTCAGGTAATAGCAATGTGTCAGAGTAGATTCACTGACTATAACAAATGCTCTACTCTGATGAGGGATATTGGCAATGAGGAAGACATGAACATGTGGGCAAGAGGTAGATGAAAAATCTCATCCTTTCTTTCAAATTTTCATCAAAGTGAAAGAGCTTTTAAAAATAATACATTTGCCTTTCGGTCTCCATCTGAGCCCTGGAGCTAAGGCTGCCCCACAGCCCTCCATATCCAAATCCCACCCAAAGAGATCTGGTCTTCCAGGAATGCTGTCAATCCTAAACTCACAGGTGAAACCACCACTCTTGCTCCAATATCTGGCCAAAGAGGGACCTGTCAGGAGCCCAAAGGGCACAAGAATCATGAAACACCCAAGGACAGGATACTTCCGGTTTCCATCAGTGCCCCAGAGCTAACACTGTGGCACAGCTCTCCACACCCAAATCCTGCCAGGAGAGAACTGGTCTCCCAGAAGTGCTGACAAACCTAAGATCACAGGATCACAGGCCCAAAGTAGGGACAAGCTCCAGTAAGAGACAGCAAGACCAACTAACACCAGAGATAACCAGATGGCAAGAGGCAATCAAAAAAACATAAGCATCAGAAACCAATGCTACTTGGCATCATCAGAACCCATCAGAAATGCAAGATTCAATTTTTTTTCAAAGAACGGTCAACTTGCGGGAGGGGTGAATCAAGGGTTATATAATTTTAGGGAAGAGGGTAGGAATGTCCAGGGTGAGCAAAGGTTGTTGGCTGAAGGCTAAGGTACTGATGCTTCGTTAGCATGGGAAGGTATTCTAGGAATCTCAGGTGCTAGCTGAACAGGTTCATAATTGGAAGAAAGGAAACTGAGCCTCTAATCTAACCAAGGCTATGTGACACTCAACAGGTAAAAGCTTAGGAGTTTTGAATTCCACAGGCAAGCTCAAAGAAGAAGCCCTGCAGAGAAGTTTGCCATTTTGCACTGATATAGGTGCTTTATGGTAATGCCAGATTTCAACCTTAGCAGCAAGCATTCTCAGACATGCACAGGCATCCCTCTGGCAAGGTTCTGGGACATCTCTGTTTGTTTCTGGAATGAATTCTACCTGGTTCTTCCAGGTTATCTCTTTTTCAGTATATAGTATCTCCTTACCATTATTCACTATGAATTCCCTTGTAGATTTGAGGTAAGGTGGTGGTCTAAACAAACACCTTAGCTACTCCTATTTCCAGTAACATAACACAATGTGCCCCTCCAAACATATACGGTACTTCATCCATCACCACCACCACCACAACCACCCCCCAAAAAAACAACCATCATATTCTCCTTTCATACTTGTAAATGACACTTGATGACCTTAATCTTCACATCCCATGATGATGATAGAGGACTTTAAGAAGGACATAAATAACTCCCTTAAAGAAATACAGGAGAACACAGGTAAACAGGGAGAAGCTCTTAAAAAGGAAACACAAAATTCCCTTAATGAGGAAAACACAACCAAATAGGTGAAGGGATTGAACAAAACCATCCAGGATCTAATAACAGAAAGAGAAACAATAAAGAAATCACAAAGGGAGATAACCCTGGACTTAGAAAACTTCAGACAATCTATGCAAAAACACTCAATAAAATTCTTGCAAACTGAATCCAAGAACACATCAAAAAGATCGTTCACCATGATCAAGTAGGCTTCATCACAGGGATGCAGGGATGGTTCAATATATAGAAATCCAACAATGTAATCCACTACATAAACAAACTCAAAGAAAAGAAACACATGATCATTTCATTAGATGCTGAGAAAGCATTTGACAAAATTCAACATCCCTTCATGTTAAAAGTCTTGAAAACATCAAGAATTCAGGCCTATACCTAAACATAGTGAAAGCAATATACAGCAAACCAGTAGCCAACATCAAACTAAGTGGAGAGAAACTTGAAGATATCCCATTCAAATTAGTGACTACATAAGGCTGCCTGTTCTCTCCCTATCTATTCAATATAGTACTTGAAGTCCTAGCCAGAGCAATTAGACAACAAAAGGAGGTCAAAGGGATACAAATTGGAAGGAAGAGGTCAAAATATCAGTATTTGCAGATGATAGGATAGAATATTCAAGTGACCCCCAAAATTCCCCCAGAGAATTCCTAAACCTAATAATCAACTTCAGCAATATAAACTGGATATAATGTTTAAGGCTGGATATAAAATTAACTCAAACAAATCAGTAACTTTCCTCTACTCAAAGGATAAACAGGCTGAGAAAGAAATTGGGGAAATGACACCCTTCACAATAGTCACAAATGATATAAAATATATTAGTGTGATTTAATCAAGCAAGTGAATGATCTGTATGACAAGAACTTCAAATCCCTGAAGAAAAAAAATCAAAGATCATCTCAGGAGATGGAAAAATCTCCATAATTGTGGATTGGCAGGATTAATATAGTAAAAATGGCCATCTTGCTGAAAGCAATCTACAGATTGATTGCAATCCCCATCAAAATTCCCACTCAATTTTTCATAGAGTTAGAAGGAGCAGTTTGTAAATTCATTTGATGGAACCAAACACTCAGGATAGCAAAAACTATTCTCAACAATAAAAGAACTTGTGCGGGAATCCCCATCCCTGACTCAAGCTGTATTACAGAGCATTAGTGATTAAAAACTGCATGGTATTGGTGCAGAGACAGGTAGATGGATCAATGGAATAGAACTGATGGTCCAGAAATGAACCCACACACCTATGGTTACTTGATCTTTGACAAGGAAGCCAAAACCATCCAGTGGTAAAAAAGACAGTATTTTCAACAAATGGTGCTGGCTCAACTAGTGGTGAGCATGAAGAAGAATGCAAATCAATTCATTCTTATCTCCTTGTGAAAAACTCAAGTCCAAGTGGATCAAGGACCTCCACACAAAACCAGATACACTGAAACTAATAGAAGAGAAAATCGGGAAGAGCCTCAAACATGTGGGCATAGGAGAAAATTTCCTGAACAGAACACCAATGGTTTTTGCTCTAAGATAAGCAATAAACAAATGGGACCTCAAAAATTCCAATGTAAGACAAAGGACACTGTCAATAGGACAAAACAGCATGTATCAATTCTACATCTGATAGAAGGCTAATGTCCAATATGTGCAAAGAACTCAAGAAGGTAGACTCCAGAGAACCAAATATCCCTATTAAAAATAGGGTAAAAAGCTAAACAAAGAATTCTCAACTGAGGAAATTCAAATGGTTGAGAAGCACCTAAAGAACTGGTCAACAACTTTAGTCATCAGGAAATACAAATCAAAACAACCCTGAGTTGTAACCCAGTCACAAAAGACCACACAAGGGATACACTCACTGATAAATGGATATTAGGCAAAGAGTGTGGAATACTCTCGATACAACTTACAGACCACATGAAGCTCAAGAGGAAGGAAGACCAAAGAATGGATGCTTCAGTCCTACTTAGAAGGGGGAACAAAATACTTAAGGGAGCTAGAGGGTGGGAGGGCTTTAGAGGAAGGGGGGGGAAGGAAAGCAGGATCAGGTATGGGAGGAGACAGGGTTGATATACAAAGGTCAGCAATTTGAAACAGAGGTGTGTAGCAATGGGGGATGGGGAACTGAGGGTAGTCACCAGCAAGTACCAGATGCCAGAAATGCAAGAGTCTCCTAGGATCCAACAGGGATGGGATTAAATGAAATACCCAACAAATGGGAGGTAGAACCTGTAAGACCATATCCAAAGGTTAGGCAAGGCTCCAGGTTGGGGGATGGGGCCATCCACTCATCTCCAAATTTTTAACCCAGAAAGGCTCCTTTCTAAAGGAAATATGGGGACAAAGTGTGGAACAGAGACTGAAGGAAAGACCATCCAGAGACTGCCCGACCTGGGTGTCCATCTCATATATAAACACCAAACCCAGACACTATTGCTGATACCAAGGGCTGCTTGCTGACAGGAGCCTATCATAGCTGTCCCCTGAGAGGCTCTAACAGAGCTGGACAAATACAGAGGTGGATGCTCACAGCCAACCGTTGGACTGAGCACAGGGATGCCAATGGAGGAGCTAGATAAAGGACTGAAGAAGCTGAAGGTGTTTAAACCACCCCATAGGAAGAACATCAGTATCAACAAACAGACCCCCCAGAGCTCCCAGTGACTAAACCAGCAATCAAAGAGTACACATGGAGGGACCCAAGGCTCAAGCTGCATATGTAACAGAGGATGGCATTGTTTGGCATCAATAAGAGGAGAGGTTCTTGGTCTCCTGTTTGATTCCTGAGTGAAGGGAAATGCCAGGGCTGTGAAGTGGGACAGGGTGGGTGGGTGGATGGGGGAGCACCCTCATAGAAGCAGGGGGAGGGGAAGGGGATAGAGGGGTTCCAGAGGGGAAACTGGGAAAGGGGGTAACATTTGAAGTGTAAATACATAAAATATCCAATAAAAAAAAGAAAAAATGTAAAAAGTAAAACAAAAACAAAAGAGGCCTTTGAGTAATGGGGATAATAATTAGTATACAGCTGGACATACACTGTGTCTTTTAATTTAGATTAAATTTGTTTTAAATGATATGTGGAAATATAAAATGTATACATACTATTACAGTACTCTGTGGTTTTTAAATATGTATGTATTGTGTATTGTTTAGAACAGATTAAACATTATATCCTCTCATACTCATTTCCATTCTAATGAAAACATTCAGATCTTTTCTTCTACCATTTGAAATATTTAATAAATTATTACTCACATTATTATCATTAAATGTTATTATTAAATGTTATTGTCAAATAAATAAAAATGCAATAAATTTAAAAGAAAGATAATCTATGTAACAAATGAGATGTATATTACTGAGCCAGTCCAGCTCTATGCCAGAGTGTATTCTTCAAGGTGAAACTAATTCTGAATTACTTGAGGGAGAAAAAACAGTATCTTCCATTTGGAGTTTCCTTTGCCTTCAGTTGCCAGCCTCTGGGAGATTTCTTGTGGTCAATGAGATGAGTGAGCAGCTTGAGAATGGGAATAGTGATTTCATGATGTTCTATCTGGAGAAAACAGGTGAGAAAGTTTGTAGCATCAATATGGGGCTAATGATGAACTGCCTAGCAGGAATAAAACATCAACCTGAGAACTGGGGTGTATCTATGATATATCTCCAGCATATTCCCTCAGTAAGAAATCTTCTCTCTGTCTTTCTGTGTCTCTGATAGTTATACATTACCCACAATGCATTCCCTGAAACATGAGGTGAGAAATACTGTTTGGAACTAAATGGAATTATTTCATGCCTGGTAAAGAATGTATAAATTTTGAAGTACATAAGTTTTACTCATAGTTAGTCTTTTCTTCTTTCTGTTTTAATCTCTTGAGAGTTCAGAGCTAAATTTTCATCCCTATATGAGAAAGAAGTTATAGAAAATTAAGGGACTTTTCATAATTTTTACTCTTCTCCAGTTATAAAGCTTTAATCTACTACTGTATTTTCTAGCTCGACTTTATCTTCAATTTAACTGAAATTTTATGACCTTTATCAACCCTTTGAAGTTATCTGTATCCATCAACGTGTAAACACACGCACACAAGAATAATTATTACATTTAGAATTGATAAAGGATAGAGGGCAATTTCCAAAGAAACTTCTCTAAAACATTTCTTTGGAAGGGGAGAAAGAATAGTAGGAGTCTGAAAGGATAAGAACACCACAAGAAAATCCACAGAGTCAACAAACCTGGACTCAAAGGGGTTCACTGAGACTAAACTGAAAATCAGAGATACTGCATGGGTCTAACCTAGACTCCTCTCTCTCTCTCTCTTCATATATATATGTATATATATATACATATATATGTATGTATATATATATACATATGTATATTATAGTTCTATAGCTTAGTGTTTTTGTGGAGCTCTTAACAAAGGGAGTGCCGGTTATTTCTGATGCAAGGACCCTTTCCTCCTACTAAGTTGCCCCATCCAGCCTTAATATGAGAGGAAGTACCTTATCTTATTGCAACTTCATACGCCATGCTTAGCTGATATCTCTGGGAGCCCTGCTCTGTTGTGAACAGAAACACAGAAGGAGTGGGTGGGAGAGAGGTACTTGGAAAAGAAGAGGGAAGGGAAACTGGTTGGGGTGCAATGTAGGAGAGAATAAATTAATAAAAGTAAAGAATAAAAATATACCTTCTGTATTCTTAAAGGCCTAAATTTAATCAGTCTTGTTCATCTGACTTTCATATAAATTTCACTAACAAACTGAGTCCTACCTTCCCCATTTTGATGACAAGTCAACTGATTATTAAACGGATTAAATAAGAACAAATTTGAACCTGACCCCATGATACAGGTCGAGTTCAACACAAGATTTTAATCCTGTGTCCCAGAGAAACCTCAGAAAATAGGTACCACACACAAAACATTCACAGTTGGATAAATACTATTCTATGCTTTGTGCAATTTGTGGGATGTGTGGATCTGTAACTCTTTCTACTTTAAATACGAAGATAAAGTATGAAATACCCCATCCCAAGGTTTTCCTCTAGGGGAAAAATATGTTGGCTTGATCATACAAATAAAATACTGAGGAAAGTCATCCAGTAGGTCCTTGGAGTCCTCTTGTCTTGATAAAAAAAAAAATGCACACAGTAATAAATCAATTGCATTCACCAGGAGCAAGCTTAAGTACAGTCACTTTGAAAACTGCTCCAGCACCTGCTCCTGCTCACAAAATGGAAATTGATTTGAAAAGTAGGGGTCAGCTTCCAAGTTTAGATTGATATTTTATGGAACAATTAGATTTGAAGTGCTCCTTACTAAACATGATTGATTATATACACTTAATCAAAACTGCAGTCAGAGCCATGATTTGTTATTGCACAACTGAAAGACAAAGTTGTGGTATAAAATTCATATTTCAGTACACACTTTTGAGAATCTATTATACTGTTCTCAGATGTACGTATGTGTGTGGTGTGGTGCGTTTATATGTGTATGTGTTGGGTATGCGAGTGCAAGCCAGAATTTGATATCCAGTGTTTTTGCTAATTGCTTTCCACTTTATTGACTGAGGCAGTGTCTCAGGGATCTTCTGTCTCTGCCTTCCATGGGCTTTATATGAAATATTGGCCACAAAGCCCCTTGGGCTTTTATGTGGATGCTTTAGCCCTCACACTTGTAGTACTCACACTTTATCCACTGAGCTATCTCTAACACTCTGATTATTAAAAAACTTTGTGAGTTTGCCAGTTTCCTAGAAATTCTTTAGTGCTATCCTGGAAAATATGTTATGTTATTCTTCCTATCTGTGTTGATATAATTAGATGTGCTTAAACTCTAAAGTGACTTAGTTACATGGAATTAGTGGCCAGTTTCCTTACCTATTCACTTTATCAGTATCTGTCATGGGAATGTTATATTTATCTCCTATGGCATATATGCTTGCCTCATTTGTTTCGTATCCTCAAACAGCAGTCTTTAGATTCCCAACAACTCTGAAAATCTTCCTTGTCCTACATTCCTCTCTATTTACTGAAACAAAAACAACTTGAGAGAGTAAGGGCCATTTGACTAGGTTATAGAATGTGACAAAGTTAAGGCAGAAAGAGCATGAGTCAACTAGTCACATCATATCCACACTCAAGTACAGAGAAAAAAATGAATTAATATGTGCATGCCAGTACACAGTTCACTTTCTCCATTCATATACAAATCTGGAACTAAATCTGTGGAATGGTCCTGCGCACAGTAGGGTTGATCTTCCCTCATTCCTTCACATAACAAAGACATGCCTTAGGTCAACCTGATACAGACAGTCCCTCACTGGGACTCTCTTCTCAAGTGAATCTAGATTATCATCTAATCATATGTGGCCAGCATGTGAGAGTCTGTTAATAAATAATAATTCAGCCAATCCTTGAAGTATAAGAACTGCATGAGGTAGTTTTATGCTGTAGGTTTGGAGCTACTAGTGGATGTTCTGTGTTAGACATCAGGGCAGAGATTACTTCCAATGTTGCTTCTTCCAGAGTCATGCATATTGTTTAAAACACATCTTTTATTTCCCAAACTTAAGAGGATAGTCTCTGCAAAATAGGTCTTTTAAAACAACCTATAAAATAGCAATAGATGAATACAAAAGACAGTATTACTTATAGTATATCTTTTGTCTGTGATTTGTTAGACTGATTGTAATGTAATGCCTGCTTATATTGAGTATGCTTAACTCCCTACATACTTGTGCATCATGAATATAAATAGATATAAAAAGTATTGTACTTCAAAATCAGATGAATATATCATTTATCATCCATGGTACCCAGTTTCTGGAGCTTGTCTTCATGCTATTTTCTTCATTAATTTATTTATTCACTTTACATCTATGTCACAGCCCCCTCCCTCCTCTCCTCCAAGATCTACCCTCTCACCTCTTTTGCCCATTCTGCCCTCTCTTTCTTCTCAGAGAAAGGGAGCCCCTTTCCTGGGTACCATGTGCTACCAACCCTGCCCTGGCACATCTAGTCTCATCAGGAATAAGCACTCCCACTGAAGCTAAACAAGATAACCCCACTAGGGGAAAGGGATCCACAGGCAGGCAACAGAGTCTGAGGCAGAGACAGCCCTTACTTGTTGGGAGACCCACATGAAGACCAAACTGCACAACTGCTATATATGTGTAAGAGGCCTAGGTCTAGTTCATACATGCTCTTTGGTTGGTGGTTCAGTTTCTGGGAGCTCTCATGTGTCCAGGTTAATTGACTCTGTAGGTCTTCTTGTGGTGTCCTTGACCCCTCTGGCTCTTTCAATCTTTCCCTAACTCTTTTACAAGACTCCCTGAGCTCTTCCTAATGTTTGGCTTTGGTCTCTACACCTGTTTCCCTCAGGTGCTAGATGAAGCCTCTCAGATGACAGTTGTGTTAGTGTCCTGTCTGTAAGCATAGTAGAGTATCATTGATAGTGTTAGGGGTTGATGCTCTCCCCTGGAATGGATCTCAAGTTGGGCCAATCATTGGTTGGCAATTCCCTCAATCTCTGCTTTGTCTTTTTCTTGTAGGCATGGCAAATCTTGGGTGAAGGGTTTGTGGATGGGTTGGTGTCCCCCTTCCTCCACTGGGAGTCCTGCCTGACTCCAGAAGGTAGCCATGTCAGGCTCTGTACATCCTGCTGCTAGGAGTCCCAGCTAGGGTCACCCAGATAACTTTCCAGAGCCTCTGCATCCCAAGGTCTCTGGCTTGTCCCAGAGTTGCCTGCCACCACCAATTTCCCTTTCCTCTCCCAGAATTCTTATCAAAGGAAAAACTGCTAAATATACACAAACTAGATGCCTAATTAGGAAAACTTGAGTGAAATGATCCCATCCTTCTGACTCATCTTCCAGGAACACATGATTCTATCCTATGACACCAGGTTGAGTTGACTCAGCCCTTCTGATGCTGCACACTGAGGATGCACACTGATTCAAACTACCACTACATCCTTTCACATTTTTCTTCATAAAAAAACCTAGACATCGGCAAGGAATGTTGACACATACCTTTAATCCCGGCACTCAGGGGGTAGTCAGGTGAGCCTCTATGACTTTAAAGCCACACAAGGTTCCAGATAAGCCAGGGTTGCATAGTAAATCCTGCTTCTTAATAAAACAGAACAAACATATACATAATCCACCTGTATCAGAACACAGGGATGTTACTCTTGTTCACATCCTTGACTTCTTTCTTCTGAACACTCCTGAGATTTCATCTTCTCTGAATACCATTTGAACTGGAGCTAACCCTGTGAGCACCCCTGCTTATGACTGAGATGCTGCTGTCCAGGAACAACCCACCTCTTATGTGAATCTTTTCTTGCTCCATTCTGAGGTATACCCAGGACATGGTAACAAAAATAGCATGGAACAATTTCAAAGCTTCTCCTTCCCTGCAATGCTCCCATCTCATAGGCCTTCTAATTTTCCCTTCTTACTAACATAACTGGGTGAACCTTTAACCCTATTTCTCCTTGTAATTTTCCCTGCCTAAGTGTCCTCCCTGCCCCAGAAGGACTGTCAGGAGCAACCACTGGTATTAACTAATCATTTAGACTAATGAGTTAGTTGATGGGCAAATTTATCACCACTCTTCTTCTCACCTGGGCCTCATGATGGCAGAGGTCACTGGCCAAGGTGCAGCTTGAATTGCTGCCTCTGAAATTTTTCGTTTCCCTTGGAATTGCTCTCTGATTACCATAGAGAACAATGTCCTGACCTTGACTTTATTGGTCCTGCATTTTTACTAGCTGAGCTATCCAACCCAAGTTTCAAGCTTTTTCCATCTGCTTCTCTCAGTGTAGTACAGTTGCTCACCAGGATTAATGGAATAAATGAAATTTCTTCCTGAAGATCCCCTATGGAGATATTGGCTACATTAATGACCCCAAATGTGTTTCTACAATGCCACTCAGATAATGAGGTCATGGAGCATGGTGACTAGAAAGACATGGGGAGGAGAAGTGAGCTACAAATCTGGGCTCAAATCCTAATTTAGCTTCATCACAAAGCAAAAAATGGAACTCCTATCTTTTGACACAAGGCAGAAAAAAATATCAGTGATGATTACCAAGATCTTGGTTATAGAAATTATAAGGGGACAGCGAAGATATAATTTTATGTGATGATTTGATACTTTTCCTAGAGTCATCTGGGCAAAATGGTCCCAGATATGAGACCAAAAGTCTGTTCTGATGGATCCTGCCCATTACATGGTATCTTCCATTACTGTAAACTCAACATCTTTCTTAGTATCAGTCTAGGGTCCTCATCTAAACAAGACCCAGTAATTTCTGCTTCCACCCAATGGTTGAAAGAGTCATTCCTGTTGTCAGTGCAAAACCCCACTCTCATTCCAGCTCTGGATTCTACACCTATCACTGGTCTAATTTTCCAAAAGACTCAAAAAGACAACTGCTAAAGTCAATGACATATGAGTTAGTGATGGGGTTATTTAGCATAAATGGGGCATAAGAAGCAAATGTACATATAAACAACTGTGATTGAGGGTTCACTTGGTAAATATTTAATTTATATTACTAAAATACAAAACTCTATTTATAAATGTGTATGTTATACATACATATGTGTACAGGTGAGTGTACCTGTATATACATATGGACATCAGATGAGACATTGAATATCTTGGTCTATAACTCTCTGTTTCATTCTTTTTGTGTCACAGATTTCCTCAACGTGGTCTATGAATTAGTAAACCCTAGCAATTTTCCTGTCTCTATGTTCCATACCACTAGGGTTATAAGTGTGTGTGTGTGTGTGTGTGTGTGTGTGTGTGTGTGTGTGTGTGTGTCCATGTCCAGCTATTTCCATTGGTGTTGAGGCCCAAACTCAGGTCTTTATATCTCTACAGCCCCAAGTACATTCATTTCTTATTTTAACTTCACTGCATAATGGTTGTCCTTGTTATAACAAAAGAAAGTTTATTTATAACACATCAATTTTATAATTTTGACCATGAAAATTCAAACCAACATAAAATAACTTCTGTCAGTGTTCAAATGATATTTTTACCATGTGTTTGCCTGAAAAAACAATTCACAGCTAGTTCCTGAAAAAGTCACCTGGAAAATATCTTAACATATTTAATATGCTGCCTTCGATCAGAAATTCAGAATTGATCACTTTTATGTATCTTCCAAAAAATCATAATTTTAAGTGCTGTTTAAGAGTTATGTGTTACTTGCCTGTCTGCCATAGAACATTCCAGGCCCTGTCTCCCACATCACTTCCCATGACTTACTCCAATTCCTCCTCATAGATACAGGAAGAAGGAACGCTTAGGTGGGAAAATGCTGTGAGCCTGTGACTGCATTTCTTCCTCAGCCCATGACATCTGTATCAGAGTCACTAAATTACTTGTCTCCTTGCTGGAATCATACCTACTTTAAGACAGGAGTTTAGGAGGTTAGAGTGACATGCAAGAGAAGCTTGTGTAAAGTGATCTGAGCCTTTCATATAAGATGCTCTGTAACCAGAACCCAAATTTCCCATAATGCACCCCTTGCCATTCTCTTCTTGCATCCTTCTGGAGCAACTACAGGGCTTGGGATACAGGACTGGGTATAGTGTCTGAGATTGCAACACCTGTCTTCTTTGTCCCTGTTTTGCATATGTAAAGTGACAGAGAAAGTTAATCCCTTTTAGTACTGGTCAATTGACTGTCATATTTGTTGGACTTCATTCAGAGAGCATAGCAAGCTTGAGGAAGAGGGATTAGGAGAGAGTGAGTATATGTTAAGAACACAGTTCAACAGGGGGACTTGGTACATGTTCATATCAGTCCCTCTAAGTCAGTGGTCTCTATGTTTTGGTCATGTATTCATAAAAAGTTGTGGATACAATCTTAGGTTCTGCCTTTACTTAAAATATCCACTCAACACATTTCCTGTTGTAAGGTATACATAAAAAATAGAAACCCAAATACAGAGACACACACATTTACAATCTTAAGTAAGTAAACTATGAAATCATACGTCAGAAGATACTATGGGTAATGGAAGGGGGATCAAAATTCTGCCTTCTACTTCCTTCATAATGCTGTACTAGTTTTATATCACAGTTTGCCTCTCATGATTCAGTAGACAGCAGAGCTACATAGAAAAGAAAGAGTTAGCTTACATACCAGCCCGCAAAATGAGTGGAAGAGAAGTCCACTCTGACAGATGGTGTTTTGTAGCAATGGGAAGGGCTTTTCTTTGTAGTAAGTAATACAGAAATAATTTCTTTAGATGTCACCGTCTGTCCTCCATAGCTGGAGAGTAGAAAGGTGAATATCTTTTTGTAAACTACCCACATAGGAGTGTTTTCAGTTCTCTATTTGCCAATTTGTCATTCCACTGTTTACCACAACTGCCATGTGTGATTTTAGAATAGAGCTGTGCAGGACTACAATTCTCCATAAATCATAGATTTGTGAACATCCTGATAGCAGAAGCATTGTCTGTTAGCAGGCTAGGCTTTCTTTCATTTTTCTTTCTTCCATGCTTAGCTAGTAAAGAAAGGCTTTTTTCAGGGATGCGGAAATAAACCCAGCAAGGCTTAGAGGGGCAAAGCAGAGATGGAATGAGGAAGCATGACCACCCGTCTTCAAGGAGGTCTTAAGTGTCTGGAGGGGTTATTCCTGCATTAGGTTAGAGTTGGAAAATTTTTTAAGTCAGGGAAGCCGATAGCTCCACAATCTTGTAGTAAATAAACAAATCCTGGTCTGGCATGAACTCTTTGAACCTGTTCTCAGGCAGAGGGCTACACAGGAAAAAATAAAAATCACTCACACCTTCCTCTTAAGGTGCCAGCCTTGGTCTCAGTTCAGCAAGGTGAAGAAGAACCCACCATTTGGAAAGTTTACCATCACTACAATCTTTCTATCTACCTGCCTGTCAGAATCTGCCCAAATCCCTTGCTTCCCCATTTCAGAGGTCATCGTAACTGTAGTTAGGAGCTTGATGTGAAGATTGCTCTAATATGCTCTCTCTCTTTTTCAGATTTTTTTGTTTATAAGTTAATTATTAATTAATTTTAATTAATTTACTTTATATCCCAACTGCAGTTCCATTCCCTCCTGCCCTCCCAGTCCTGCCCCCCACCCCCCACTACCCCAACATCCTCTCCTCCTCACTTTCTCTACAGAAAAGGGAAGCCTATGGATATTAGCCAGCCTTGACATACCAAGTTGCAGCAAGACTAAGATCATCCTCTCCTACTGAGGCTAGATGAGACACACCAATAGGAGGAAAAGATCCCCCCCCCAAAAAAAAGGCAACAGAGCTGGAGACAGCCCCTTCTCTTGCTTTCAGGAGTCCACATGAAGACCAAGCTGCATCTGTTACATGTGTGCAGAGGGACTATATCAGTTCTGTAGTTAGTGGTTCAGTCTCTGTGGGCTCCTGTGTATCCAGGTTAGTTGATTATGTGTGTTTTCTTGTGTTGTCCTTGATCCTTCTGGCTCTTACAATTCTTCCTCCCACTCTTCTGCAGGATTCCCCAAACTCCAACTAATGTTTGGCTGTGGGTCTCTGAATTTGTTTCCATCAGTTGCTGGGTGAAGCCTCTCTAATGACAGTTATGCTAGACCTCTGTCTGCAAGTACAGCAGAACATCATTAACACAATCAGAGGTAGGCTCTCCCTCACATGGCATGAGGCCTAAGCTGGACCAGTCATTGGACGGCTACTCCCTCAATTTCTGCCTTATCTTTACCCAAGCATATCTTATAGGTGGGTCAAATTGTAAGTCAAAGTCTTTGTGGCTGGGTTGGTGTCCCAATCCATCCATTGGAAGTCTTGTCTAGTTATAGAAGATGGCTGATTCAAGCTCCACATTATCCCCCATTGTTGATAGTCTTAGTAAGGTTCATGGTCATAGATCCCTGGGAGTTTCTACTGCACTAGGTTTCTAGCTCACTCCCACCTATTCCTGCGTTCTCTCCCTCTGTCCTCTCCCAGTCTCTTCCAGTACTCTCTCCCTCTGTCCTTTCCCAGTCTCCTCCAGAACTCTCTCCCTCTATCCTCTATCCTTCCCCCACCTGATCCCACCTATTCCCATCCACACCCCCAGAACCTTCCATTGCTGGGGACCAGGGCAAACTGGTGCAAACAGTTTAGAAATAAATTTAACATTTTCTCAGAATATGAGGATCTACCTCAAGACCCAGCTATGTTACTCCTGGTGATATACGCAAAAGATGCTTCACCATTACCACAAGGACACTATGTTCATAGCAGCTTTATTCATTATAGCCAGAAACTGGAAACAACCTATTTGTCCCTCAACTGTGGAATGGATAAAGAAAATATGGTACATTTCCACAATGGAATACTACTCAGCCATTAAAAACAATCACATCATGAAATTTACAGATAAATGGATGGAAATAGAAGAGATTATCATGAGTGAGGTAACCCAGACCCAGAAAGACAAGCCATGACGTGTACTCACTTATAAGTGGATATTAGCTGTAAAGGATAACCATGCTATAATCCATAAACCCAAGGAAGCTAAGTAACAAGGAGGGTTCAAAGGGGATATATGAATCTCACAGAAAAGAGTGCGAAAAATACACTCTCTTTTTAAGAGTGCTTATATAGTCTTGGAAGAGAGGAATCGTGTCCCCCTGTCATCCAATGATAGATGTCCTTAATGGCAATTATATTTGGGTTGTGATCCGTAACTTGTTTTCTCTCCTTTCATAAAAATCATGATATATCCACCTGGATTTCATCCAGTTGCCCACTAGAGACTGGACTATGAAACACCAGCATTTTACTGACATCTGGCTACAGATTCACTAATGGTAACAATCTCCTTTCTGATCCATGAGTCTTTGTGTCTTCTACTTGACTCAGAGATGCTGTTTGGGCCTGTTAACTAAGCTCTTCTTGTTGCTGGGGTCCTGGACTACTTACCACCTGACCCTACATGCCCTTGAGGGTAGGAGGTAAGGTTAACCACACAGACTCCAAGAGCAGGTGAGAAATGCCTCAGCAAGCTCCCTGAACACTGCTGCAAGCTTCTGTAATATCCTCCACCTGCACTGACATTGGTCCCAAGAAAACATCTCTTCTAAACAGCAGCTCCCAATTGATTGGCTGTCACACCCACTCCAGTGAAGTCTTGTGACAAGCCCAAAAGTTTGGTCACGGACCAGAGGCATACAGCTTCAAAGGAAGCCAGCCTCCTGGGTGGCGTCCCCTAACTCAGGTGTGTTTCCAGATTTGTCCTTTTGATACTCAATGGAAGGTCTCACGTGCTAGGTGCCCACCAAGATAAAATTTAGTAATAGCTAGACAAAATTGGACATTGCTCTCTGACCTTTACCAATGCTCCAACATCTTAGCCAAACCCTGACTTAGAATTTCATAAAGAATGTTATCCATCCAGACTAATTGCCTTTGGCATTGTTAGAAAGATAATAAAGGGGGTAGGGCATTGAGGCTTACAGAATGGGAGACTAATCCCAGGGCAAGGTCAAGTAGAATCCTCATTCTCAATCGTGTACAGCAGCTGAACCATTCCTAGGAATTAGCAAGAATGGGACATGTCTCTACTAGCCTAGAAGATTAGCATAGTGGGCTTATTACTAAGGATGGGTGGGACCTTGAGCAGAGAGTGAATGTGTGTGTGTGTGTGTGTGTGTGTGTGTGTGTGTGTGTGTGTGTGTGTGAAACAGTGTGCAGCAGAACATTCAAGATTATAGAGAGAGCATTCGAGCTTTGAGCCTCATGTGGTCCACAGCACCCCGGGCTCAGAGCACTCCTGGGCCCTGGAGAGGTAGAGGGGTGGGTGCAGTGCCTGTCCAGAAGAGGTGGCTGCTTTAGACCCAATGTGTTTTAGATGGCCTCGGATGTACCCTGACCGCTGAGCTGCCAGGTTTTTTGTTTCTCTTTTGTAATGACTGTAAAAGTCTGATGACATTTTTGAAAAATACACTCAGATTCAGCACTTCCTTGTGTCGACTCTGTCACTCACCGAATTTTTTGCCCACCTTACCAGAACTCTACTCATCCCATGGAACAAGAGGTCCCCTCAGCAATGCAGTCCATGGCAACTGGCATTGCCTGCACCAGCAATCCTTGATCTTTCAGGCAGTCCTCAATTACATCCTCCAGCAGGAGATACTTCTACTGCTGCGTAGCCTCGAGTGTTTACATAGAGGCAGCCCCGCCATTCCTGCTACATATCTACCCTTTTGTTTTTAAATTTTGACAGTCTAGTGAGAGCTGGGGTATCATTGCCTCAACATTGTTCACCTCACCTCAGAGGATTCCCAGTATACTGGACTGTGCCTGCCTTAGGCTGCCCTATCTTCCAGGATCTTACCTGTCATTGACTTCTAGCCTTCAAAGAGATATCACTCAGGAGACATGTCACACAAGTGGGAGATAAATAACAACCTACATGGTGGTCTCAAGGATCTCTGTTCATCCATGCTTTGATCACTTTCTTAAGAGGGGGCACAATCAGGATTTTCGAAGGTTTGCCTTATTTATGGAACACTGCCTGGAGATATACTGTTTAAGACACTTAAACAAAATAATTACTAGTATGACAATGCCTTCCATCATAGTATAAGTGGTTATCCATGAGGGGTCAAACATCCTCCAAGTATTGTCCCACACTTTTTCCAAGAATCCAGCATCTAGAGAGAATACAGATACCCTAATCACATTGAGTCAACTGTTGTAGGGCTTCAGTGGCTGTTATGGCTTGAAAGGATGATGTAAATCAGGATCTGCACTGGGATCATAGCATACACTGATGAACAACACATATTTTCTGAGCTGAGGTCAGTTAGTATAGAGCATGGGAAGTGAGAGGAGGGAGGAGTAGAAACTTGGGCATAGGGACAAGTGGATTTTACAATACCATCTGTCTTTTCAAAAGCTCAACTTGTTTGAATTCTCTCACCCATTTCATTATGGGTGTTTGATTTCTTTGGCAGTTCTATGGTAGATTAGCATCTTGTTTCATGGACCAAGTGTTGCCAACCTGAACAACAAATCATCAACAAGTCTCTCATTTTAAATGAGTGTGTACCCATGTTAGTTCAGTTTGCAGTCTCTCTATAGAGATATATAATTTATATATTACATATAACATTACATATTAGTATATTTGCATGTTAGTATATGACAGAAAGTGGCTGTGACAAGGAAAAGTAAGCCACAGTTTGTTCTTTTTCTAACCATCACTGAGGTTTGCTGACTAATGTGTGGAATATCACGTCAGAGAGAATTACAATCCACTATAAGATTGGTAATA
The DNA here is from genome assembly GCF_008632895.1 of Mastomys coucha. Taxonomy (NCBI): domain Eukaryota; kingdom Metazoa; phylum Chordata; class Mammalia; order Rodentia; family Muridae; genus Mastomys; species Mastomys coucha. Next base: position 205,393,238 of record NW_022196905.1, read on the forward strand.
GAGAAAAGATTTTGTGAAGCTCTAGGGTGCTTGCTGTTGGCATTCCTTGAAGGAAATATACCTTAATTTTAAGGTGGTAGTATGAAATAAAGATTATCTCTGAAAATTAACACATAAAAGAACTTAAAGTGATTAAATATAATTGAACTATTTTCTGAGAGAAGCATTTCCTCCTGAGATTTTATTCTGAATGTCATGCTAGCAGATTTCACATGATTACCTTTTATGCTATTTTAGTTGTTAAATTCTGAATAGTGTTCTTTAAAACTTTTTTAAGAGAAAGGAATTTTTGAGTTCGTGACATTTCGGTGTCTCTATCTTTCATTAAAGATATGGGGTGTTTTGGAAGTTTGATATCATTGTTCTACCACTCTTAGCACAGAATGTGATTGTTCCAGTCTCTCTGACATAAATGTCAAGTATGTCTGTGTCCTTCTCACCATACTGAATTTTCTCATATGTAATCATCACCCTCCATAATTTGCAAGTTGCTTGCTTAATGATGGCATTGAACTTGTCTACAGTCCTTCTAGATTTGTCCAAGTGTCCTTGTACATCAGCAGAATAGAAACAAGGTGAATGGTAGCTCTGTGAGAGTACCCTCTAGTGTATCCCATGGAGTAAGATTCAAGTATCTTTTCACTTTTCAACACAAAGACATGAGATTTTGCAGAGATATGAACAAATAGTTATTATACATATGAATCTTGCAGAGTAAATAAATGGAAATGAGACTTGAAGAATATCTTTGTAGATAGAGCACTTGCCTGGTATATACAAGGCCTCAGGTTGCACCCCAAAAATAAAATAAACCACAAAAAGAAAAAAAGAAAGCCCTAATTATGTTCATTATGTAACATTTCATTATGGGTGTTTGATTTCTTTGGCAGTTCTCTGGTAGATTAGCATGTTCTTTCATGGACTAAGTGTTGCCAACCTGAACAAAACTTGACAAAAAGAACAGAGTCTGAAATGTGAGCCATGGAGTTGAGAATTTCTTTTCCCCTTTTATTTATGGTTCTTTTAGAAACAATTGCTGTCTCAATGAGAAACAAGATAGAGAGGATACAGAGATTAGTGACTAAACTGGGGAAACTGAGAGATTGGTGAATGGAATAATGTATACATTAAAGTAGCCTTCCAAGGTTTTCAGCTTTGCTGTTGCTTCTCACCATGAACTCAATGATGACTTCAGTCTTTATGACAGAAATATTTTTATACATCATAAATCCTAAACAGAACACACAACTGATGTTCTGATTAGCATTTGAGAGGAGTATTGTCTCAGAGATCTCTCATCACTCTGTAGGGAATATTACTTAAAACATCACTTTAAATAAGAAATAGCCCTTTTCTAGACATAGGCTATTCAGCACATGCTTCTCTATGGAATGAGATTATTGCAGGTGGTTGATAACATATTTCTCATCAATTCAAAGATGCCTTTCATTGAGCACAAATGTCAACACATTACGTGATATGGCCTTGGAGAAAATAGTATGGAATAGCCATATAAAAATATGCAAGAGCTCCAATACTAAATATATTCTGTAACCTAATAAGATAAGAATGAAACAGACCCTCAGGCTCATCTGCCCACAACGTTTCAACAGTGTAAATCTTCCTAGGAAAACTTTGGTTCTCTCGGAGAAGCTTCTAACAACAAAAGAGAAAGATGTTTGCTTTAAGGAGATGAGAACAGATCAAGATACATTTTTAGCAAGCTTATGCTGATTATACCAATTCAGACCAATCTGAACACTGATTTAAGTCTCTTCAAAGGCTTTCTGAACCAAAAAGAATCAAAGCTAAGCATGTTTGTGTCACCAATCACCTGTCTAGGGTCCCTTCGCCCTTTCTGGGTAGAAATCAATAGAGAGGTAAGAAGCCTTTCCAGTGTTGTATATCTTTGCCCTCTGAGTGCCTGAGACCTTGGCCTCAGATCGGCAGAAGCTTGTAGAGCTAAACTCTGAATGTTAGGGTCCTATAGCTGCAGATATTAGAAGCCAGAGACATAAGTGGAGACACCCAGGATGCAGCCTCATTGCTCTGGACTGTTACCAACATTGGCCTCTTTACTTGGCATCTCTCATACTCCTCTGCTTCCAGCAGCAGTGAGATGCAACAGCAGACATTAGCAAAAAGTCACCAGTGCAATCTTCTAGCAAACACATGCAATCTTGCTGGCATTTATCAGCTTTGTTATATATGTAGGTATCTCTGTCTCAGTACCTGATCTGCAGGAAGGCAGGGAGAAGAGTTTAAACACAGATCTATAGTCTGTTTCTGCTCAGTGGTTATCTTTGCCTGTGTGTAGAGTAGTACTGAATGTATTGGAACCTTCATAATCTATTAGGGATTTCACTTTTGTGTAGTAAGGGGAAAACCTAAGATGGGATGTACAGTTAAAATTAAATAACAATACAATAAACTGCATTTTATGGAAAACTTTAGTGTAAAATAATTTTTGTCTCACAAAAACACAAAAGGCCTGTGTGCTAACAATAATGAAATAAAAGTATGCTTGATCAATACTGTGGAATTTTTAGTAGGTTCATTGGGCGTAATATAATTTAGTGTCATCTGTGGATTATTTATTTTTCAGAAGCTCTGAATTTTAAAAATAGAAGTACTTTTCACCATACCTTCCTCAGGCATCGTGTTTTACATGCTGTGAGCATCCCTGCCCATTTCACCATGAATCTTCGCACTCTTGGAAAAGTGAGATTGGGGGCAATAGCTACAATTATTTTTAGTATTATAAAGGACATATGTCACCGTAGTAAGTCACAAAGTAGGGAACAAATGGGGATCTGAATGAAAGCACAGAGGTCCTCTAGTATTTTACACAGAAATTAATTGGTGCTTTTCGGATAATAAGTTGTAATGATCTATACTTACTTTGTTTAAAATGCATTAGACTCTATTCCAGATGATGGAGATGTAGCTACAGAACACAGCAAACATTTCACTTACCATAGTCCTATCCGAGTTGTATCCTAGTGGAGAAAGTGAATAACAAATGAGTACTTGTTGAGATAAGAGGATTGGCTCAGTGGGATAAAGATTAGCACATGATGAGAACATGATGTTTCTTATAAGCAATGTAGGCTGAGACATTTTTCCTGAACTGTGACATTGGGTCAGAGGATTAAAGGAAGCAAGGAAACAAGATTGTGACTATCCACTGTTGTGGATGGCTCTGTGCTGCTTGTGTTTTATGTTAATTCTGCTCTCCTGGCAGAGAGGCTGTCTGGAATGAGGAATGAGTCGCGTACTCAGGTAGCTTCTTGTGAACCAATTCCCTAATGAACAAAGGAGCCAATCACCGGGTGAGTAGGTGGGACTTCCAGGTTGGACAGAGGAAGAGAGCCACCACTTGAAGGAAAATGCAACACAAACTTAGTTCAGAAACAATGGCAACTCAGTCTCTGGACACAACAACTAAAGCCTAATCATGCCTTATTAAAATCTGATTCCTCCAATGGCGAATCCTTGTGGATCCGCCATGATACCAGGAAACTCTAGCAGCTACATCTTACCCACGTGCTGTCCCCATTCCCCAAAACTCTAACATAGTCCCTTTCCCTGAAAAGCATTTTTCAAAACCACGCGAGCTTATTCCACATCGAGTCCATTAGCAAGAATTCTGTAGAATTTTTATCTGGAAATTTGTGGCTAGAATGAGAGCAGTGGAGTTTTTGTAAAGCTGAGTTTGCAGCCGAGAACAGTGTTTACACTTCCATGGTGTGTCTGTGTGGATAGTGTCTAGGTGTGCAGCTGAGAACTAAGAAGCTCACTGAAGCTGAGTGACTAACTCAACCTTCCATTTTCAGGCCATTTCTTTAATTAAGGTTCTTTATTGAGACATAGGCCATAATTCTTTCTGACCTTGGTATTTGTCATATTTATAAGCATGCAAAGCTTCAGTGAAACTATGACATGGCATATTAAAAAGCAACATTACTAGCCCAAGGTCACAGAACTTGTAAGTTGTAAGCTGATCTATAATTTAAACCAAGATGGCAAATATCCTGTTCCTCACTGCCCCTATCCTCTTTGAATCAAATTTTCACATTTTCCCACTATGCCTAGGTAAGATTTGAAAGGATGAATTTGAGCGGATAAAAAAGTTATTCATGAGGCATTTTAAAGTATTTTTCAATTTTAAAAAACCACCTACATATCTGGGCAGGTGGACCCGTGTGGTTAAACAAATCAGACTAAATCAGGTCATGAGGAAGAGAAAGCAAATAAGATGTTCCCCTCCATGGTTTCTGCATAAGTTCCTGTCCTGAATTACCTTGGTGATGGAGTGTGACCTGAGAGTTGTAAGATGAAATAAAACTTTTCATCCCAAAGTTACATTTAGTTATAGTGTTGTAGCATAATAATAGAAACCCAAACAAAGACCGCATTGTTCTGTTAATTAGGACAAACTTCTGTCTGGTTGGTAAGATTGCTTTGTATGTAAAAGGGCTTTGCTGCCAAACCTGACAGCCTGAGTTCTATCCCAAAACACACAGGGAGGGAAAGCAAGAAATGACTCTGACAAAGTATCTTCCAATTTAATATACATATCCACGTACCATGCCACGTGTTCGTGTAAGTGGGAGCGTGTGTGCGCGCGCGCGCACACACACACACACAATTTTTTTTATTAAAATTTTGTTTTCATATGAAATTTTTATTATAAAGGGTTTTTTTAACTGGCTATAAGGGCCATTCACTAAGTAGGAAAAAAGAAGAAAAAGGTCGTCAGGATGTCAGGATAATACAGGATCCCGTTTCCTAAGTCTGTGTATGAAAGGAAAGACATTAGAATCACTGAGAACCTACTGGAGAGGTTCCACAAAATTGAAACTAGATGACTGGTGCTGGCGTCTCTAAAACGTGCCAGGAGCCTGCCTCTGTGCTGGGAGGAAAAGTTCCCAGGGTTCAGCCACTGATGCAAGACAGAAAGCTTCACAAGCAGAAGCAGAGTGGATGCCCAGGTGAAACATCAAGCTGTTTTCTTTTCTTCCGTCCAGTTTGCCTGCGGTGCCCCCTGTAGGCAAAGCATGGAAAAGCGTCAGGTGACACAACCTGGATGAGGCAGGCGCCTGGAGTTCCAGCCACAGATGATGATTTCAAACTTTGAGATCTTAACATTTAGCAGACTTCTGTTACCATGAATTTTGTTTCTGTTAAAAACAGGGTTGATTTCACGTAAACTTACATAATAGTATTTTTATTTCTAAAGCAGCGGTCCTCCAATGATATTATTGCATAAAATGACAGTCTTAATCTTACACGTTGCCAGGTTGTTTTCCAAATAAGACTACAAAAAGAAAATCAGAGGTGTTTGCTAGAAATGTTTAAGAATATTCTTTTCTCCAGCCCTCACCTGCAAGAGCTGGTTACTTTGTAGTTTTCCTTCAGCAGGACAAAGTAAAGTTTCTTCATCTATCTCTTCCTGACTGCTTGGAGCTCTACCCGTGTCCTCATGTGTGCAATGATGATCAGCAGTCCTTATTTTTGTGAATTTTTGTTCTTACATGTGATCGTTTTACTGTTGAGTTTCTTCCTCTTGTCTTTTTGTGAACAAACAAAGCCTTCTTGGAGGGCAGGGAATGGCGCAGAAGTGAACAACACTCACTGCTCTGGCAGAGGACCAGGTCGGGTTTCCAGACCCACAGTAGGCAGCTACTGTAACTTCAGCAACAGGGATCCAGCACCTTCTTCTGGCTTCTCTGGGAACTTACACACATGTATAAATACATATCCCCCGCCCCCGGGCAGAATATAATTAAATAAACCAGCGCCTTTTGGGTGCTGTCTTATTTGCGTTGATTCCTCCCCATCGTACAATTTAGATCTATTTCAGATGTCTTTATTTCCAATACTTTAGACATCATTTCCATAAGAAACCAGACTTTTTAAACTTATGTTCTACTTGTATGTCAATTTTATAAGACTTATATTTTACAGAACTATCTTTCCCATCCAAGAATGGCTCTGTGCCTTCATCTGCTCGGAATAGGATTTATGATCCTCAGTAAGCTTTATTTTATAGTTGGTGTTCATAAGCTTTAATGCTTTTGTTATTAAATAGATTTGTAAACATGACATTTCTGAATATTTGCTGTGGAGAGAACCCTGTTGATTTTGTAGTATATCCGTTAAGAAAATAGAAACAGTAATTGTAATGAGTAAAAATATAATTACTCAAAAGAAGTGAAAGTTTATTTCTCAGTGGTCATGGGATAGGGTATGGTCCAACTTGGCAGGAGACACTTCCCCACTTAACCATCCAAGCACCTCTAGCGTCCAGAATTTGGCTCCAGCATTTCTGATACAGGTTTCCTGCTGATTATGATAGCAGTACCAGGAAAAGGGTAACAGAAAGGAGCAAGAACTTATGTGGCATGTTTATGTGATAGAAAGGAAGAAGCGATTGCTAGATCTGGTCACATCTTGTTGGCGCGGGATTTGTTTTAGTCATCTGGTGGCAGAGGACTGGTAAGATAGCACCCCGGGAAAGTAGGTGCCCAGCGACTTTCTCGTCATACAAACATGGGGAGAAGGGGTTTTAGGAGACTTGGTAGAGTCTGTCACAGTATAATTATCTGGTGTCTGGACCCGATACCGAGACCTCATTAACCACAGTAATTTGCTTTAGCGATCGACACTGAAGGTTTCTGTAGCACTGCACCATCAGTAAGAGAAAATTGGGGTTTTACATCTCCTTCAGTATTTTTCTACCAAATGTTCTATTTTCTTGGTTTTGTTTCCTAGCGACTCTGAGTAAATTAGATAACAACAGAAGTAGCCTCCCAAACAGAAAGGACCTGTTCAGTGCATAGCATTCCAGCGTGTCACTAGTCAGGGTTTTGTATAGTGTTGGCTGTTAAAATATTCTCTTTAGAATTTTAATAGCTTTTTATACTTTACTTAAAATTTACATTAGATGACTGAGAGGGTTTATTAACTATCTTTCCAGTGTTTAATTATGTAACTTTTTGTCTCTTTCAATGTGTTGAGATAACTATTTGTGTTGACATATTCTATGATTAAAAAAAAATACTTGAAGTGAATTTCATTCATCCTTTTCTATATAAATTATAATACACAATAGATATGTAATAACATTTAAATATATGTTAATATTTTTAAAACACCTTTGTTTATACTCATGAGACTGGAGAACAATTGTCTTTTCTTTATGCCTTTGTGGGTATTTTCACAAACTGTTTGACAATTCATTTATAAAAGGTGAATCAGATAAATTAGACAAATGCGTGTTTCTCTGACAAGATTTCTGTATGTGAAATTTGAATTGGGTTTCTGCCAAAGCAAAAAGAAATAGCTCAGTTATGCAATCATCATGTCCTTATCTGGGGTGGATAATCTCTTAATTTTTCAGCTTTCTCACACTAATGCTTTTTGGTGCTTTCTTTTCTTTCTTCAACAAATCCTTTGAATTTGATTTTTCTAGAGCACCATTTACTTAGTCCATTGCCATCTTTCCAGATCTGCAGTTAGAGCTCCTGTTTGTCTTCAGTACACTTTGTGCTCTCCCTTAAAATGTTGTATGGGAAATGTTTTTTTAACTATCTACAAAGTACTTGTCTCAAGAAAATTATTTATTTCATTCATTTAAAATTTAATTTATTAACATAAAATTTTACATTGTACTTTTTGTATTCTTTCAGTTACATCTTTGAATAATAACACTTCTTACAAAAATAGTTTTAAAGTTTATTTTTACTCATATGTATGTGTATGAGTGTCTATGTGTATGTGCACCAAGGATATGTAGGTGCCTGTAGAGCCCAAAGGAAGGTGATGGATCTTCCTAGAGGTGGAGTTACAAGAACTTGGGAGTTAAGGGATATGGATGCAGGGAACCTACTCAGGTCTTAGAGAAACAGCAAGAACACTGAGTCATCTCATCAGCCCCTACAATAACCAATTCTTATCTCGATAGAGTTTTTAGTGTTTTTCGATTGTGTGATATTTTCTAAAGCTATATTTCAGAGTGATATCCTTCCTTTGGGCTACACAAATGTATATAACTAATTTTCAGAGAGATAAGAGTTGTCATCTCCCAAACTTCTATTTCTAACTTTATTAGATAAAAGTCAAAAGAAGGGTCCTATAACCTAAAGTTCATGTAAATTCTTGAAAACAAATGTTTTCACGTTCCAATGACATGTAATTTCTCATTGGATATCTGAGATTTTTATGAATCTGTCAGTACAAATGTTAGTGCCCGATTCATATCTCAGAGCTCTTGCCTGCATTCCTTATTTTTATTTACAAGTCACAGTTTTTTAAGTGCTTATTTTATTACAAGCTTTATTTACTTTAGTAAAATATAGTCCTTTGAATTCTGTGAACACCCTTCCAGGCAGCCTCAGTTTCTTTCTCCTTCCCTTCACTCTTGGTCCTCACTCTTAGAGGGAGGCTGGAGGAAAGAATAGCTCATACTGATTTCCACGAAAGCAACTCAGTCTACCTTCCTTGTACCACAGCATTTAATTTCCCTTTAGTACACATTTTTAATCATATTAATTATTTCTTTACGTGTGTGTGTGTGTATGTGTGTGTGTGTGTGTGTGTGTGTGTGTGTGTGTGTGTGTGTTGGGATGTATGCTATCATGGCATATATTTGGAAATCAGAGAACACTTGTATTGAGTTCTTGCCTACCATGTGGGTCCCAGGAATCAGACTCAGGCTGTCACCTGGACCGTCTCATTAGCTCTAATGTATATTTCAACACATTTCCTCTCTGATCTTTCCCATATATAGTATAGTGGGCAAAGCACTTGTGCGAGAATGAAGGCTTGAGTTTGGATCCCAACACTCACTTAAAAAACTGGGGCTAATAGAACCCCAGCACTGGGGAGTCGGGGCAGAGACTAGGAGATTTCAGGTGCTTTCTAAAAGGTCAGTCTAGCGGAAACAGCAAGTTCCAGATTCCAGGAGAGGACTTGTCTCAGAGGATAAGGTGGAGAATGGCAGAGAAGACACTCAAACCCAATCTCTGGCTTACACACACACACACACACACACACACACACACACACATCACATCATATACAAATTCTGCTATACTTAGCAAGATTGAATTTGAAAGAAAATTCAGTATAATAACAACAAAAACAATAATATCAGATGTAGCCATAACCAACCAAAAAATAGAGACTTTTTGAAAAATCTTAAAAATACACCTTTGAAACTCTGAATCTCTCTGTGCGTGTTAGAAATGATCTGCTAAGATCCAGCATTGCTCTTCAATAATTCTACACTTTTTACATGGATTAGCCAGAAACTGTCTTAGGTTCCAAGTGCTCCTGTCCTACAAAGTCAGTATAATTTTGAGTAACTATAACATGTTTTAGATTTGGAGACAGCATATATTTCATCAACATAAAGTACTTAAACTCATTATAATGAGATATGACAAGCACATTCACTAATATACAAAGAAGAGTATGTCATTTCAATGGTAATGGAACAAGCCACCCAATTAATTAGCAACAAATTGGACAGATTGCTTTGGAAGTTTTCCAGGAGAGAAAGTCCCTCTGGTGTTTTGCTTCCAAAGCAAGAAAACAATGTCCCTTAGCACCTTGGATAGGCATTTTTTTTCATTTTCTTCTTTTATTTTTGAGATTATAATAAAATTGTATCATTCCCCCTTCTTTTTTCCTCTAAATCCTTCCATATACCTCTCTTTATGCTCTTTCAAATTCATGTCCTTTCTCATTAATTATTGTTTCATACATATGTGTATGTATATACACATGCAGTCTTAAATGTAACCTTATCAGTGTGTATAATGTTAACATGTGTACATTTTGGGGGTGCCCATTTGATATGGGAACATAACAGAAGAAAGAGTAGAAAGATTGTAAGAGCCAGAGGACCAGGGAGTTTGCTCTGACATTGTGTTTCCTAGTAATATCAGAAGCTATACCCATAAAGTCTTACCACCATGATGGCACAAACATGAACAGAACAGGGATGACAACAACAACGAACATCAGTAGATGGGAGAAAGCCTGAGGCCTAAATTCTATCAAAGAACTACAGACAACTATGGAATACTAAAGGGAAAGAATTAGTCTTTCCCATGGAAGAGCACACCAATTGGTTATCCAGTTGGTTTTAGTTCTTAAATTTTACAGGCCAGAATATAACCCATCATAGGACTGCAAGAAAGAAAACCCAAGATGTCTGTAGGAAGAAAAAATGTGACTCTTATAATCTTCATGGTTACCATAAATTGGTGGGAATCTCTCTGGGTGTGAAGTGTCATAACCTTGTAATATAAAAAATGGCTTTATAACTTACTCAATTCTTAAAACAACCCTAAAGATAACATCTTCCTTGTTTTATGACAATGAAATTCACGTTTACCAGTGTCAAACATCTACTCATATGAATGCCAGTATACCATCTGATGGCAAGATGCTCTCTCACCTTGAGATACCTGCCAACACAAGGACAGTATACCCCATGATGCCTCTGCCCATTATCTTCACTGATAAATGTGCCTTTTCTGTGAACTGCCACAGAACACTGGAGAACTTGGCTGTGAAAAATCATCACCTTTCCTTGAACTCACTTGCATCTGTCAGTGCCCAGCCTTGTATTCAGAGAAAATAGGGACAATAGATTTCACATTAAACAGGTCTAAGATACCAAACTGTCAGATGGGTGCTGCTTCTTTTGAAGGAGGTTATTGGTCCAGAGTATGCACATATCCCTGTGGTGAACTATTCTCCATTAGAAACTGAATTGAACCCCTATTTTATTTCAAGCTAGCACCATGTCTTATTTGGGTTGAAAAGTTACGTACACTTATGCTATATTTCTTTTTCTCCTTCTCCTTCTCCTTCTCCTCCTCCTCCTCCTCCTCCTCCTCCTTCTCCTTCTCCTCCT
>NW_022196905.1:205404224-205430669 GCF_008632895.1 Mastomys coucha
TTCTTCTTCTTCTTCTTCTTCTTCTTCTTCTTTTCTTCCTCTTCTTCTTTGTCTTCATTTTCTTCTTTGCTCTTGGTGTAGCAGATACACTTACCACTCCTCAAACACATTCTCAAATGACACTTAAATGAAAAGTTTGCAAACAAAATAACCCCTATCACTACTACAAGCATTCCCATCCCCCAAATGTATTATTTTGTGTGGTTTATTTGCCTCTGTTTCACATGATAATGTGTCAAAATTCTGAATTTCATTGAGAGAAGAAGACATATTGATTGTGCTAACTAGGGTCTGGAAGAAGAGTTGAGCTGTCAGGAGCAAAGTGCCTCTCTCCATCACTAGGAGAACCTAATCAGGGCAACACAACTGTGGCAGCATGCACATTCATCCCAGGCTGCATGCACCTCAGGCTGTTATGAGGTGTGACTAATCACGTCTTTGTGACTCATCTCAGTCTGTAATAACATGTTCCTCGGTGACATCAGTGGTTACAGGAGATGGATGTTGCATGTTCAGTTGGAATATCTGTGTATAACACAGCAACAGTTTACAATGACTGTAGCTTGTTTCTCCACAAAAGCACTCCTGTCACCAAATGTCCACATCATAGGAAATTTCAGACAGAATGCATAGGTCTGGGACCATCCACTGGAACATGAAAAGCCTACCAGTGGCCATATCCTCTAATGAGAATGATTTTTCCCTCTCCCAGCAGCTGTAAACTGTCAACTTAGTAGTGCTGTGGGGTGGAGAGCACTTCTTGTGTCTATGCAGGAGTTTTAGATGGTATTTTCTTATATGGGTACCATAACTGCTCAGTTCCTGTCTGGAAGATGGCGTTAGGTTGAACACTTTCTGCACCCTGTGTGTGCATCCACAAACTCTAATTTTCCACTCATTTATCCTCCAACAGAAAATTAACAGAATAGAAATAGCAAACAGACAGCAGCAGTCAGAAGTTCCAGGCCAGATCTGACTTAGATCTTAAGCTTGTAGTTTCCTGGAATCTACTGCCTTCAAACTAGGAGGCCTAACTCCTTAAGGTCGCTTTTTACATTAAAATTTCATGGCATAAAAAATGCCTTTCAAAAGCACTTTTAGTGCACTTTTTCTTCTAAACTACAAAGTGCTAAGGAGATAAGAGTAGGATATACATTTTAAAAATATTTTCAAGTTTTAAATCTTAAGACATAACTTAGAGAGCATTTTAAATTTTAAAGATTGGGTGCTTACAAGCATGTGAAATGACAGAAAAGACCAATAAAGTATGTTTCTCCAGAACACGAGTTGAAGGTATCTATTGCATATCTAGCACAGAGTAGTTACTTGCATGGAAAACCTGAATTTATTTAGAATTTTCTGGGTGCAAATACAAAAGGAAAATAAATGGGCTATACTACAGTTCTCCAATTTGCAAAGAGATTGCATAGTTTCAGATTTGTTTGTTTGTAGAAAGAATAATTTCATGTAAATAAATATTGCTAGCTTAGTTGCTACATTGAAGTTAATTGGAATATATTAACAATATACTGCTATGTATTAGAGAAATGTAGTCTGATGAAAAACCATTTGCATAAGCTCTTTGTGTACCTATCAGAACAATATTGAAAATATTCATAAACCTATGTATACTGCACTGTCTGTTCTTGGTGGTGAAAAGCAGGACCACCCTTTCCTTTAATCAGTGTTTCCAATTTTATTTTTCAGAATGAAAAGTCCCCAGGGCGATCTGCAAGTCGATCAAGTAACATATCAAAAGTAGGTGACCTCTCTCCATGTTCTTGTTTATTGATTTCTACATTTCACAAGTTCAATGAATATTGATAATGTTTAACATATAATCGTTATGTATGATGATAATCAAATATGATTGGTTAATGGTTTGAACTGCTTCAAACTTTTAATGTAGGATACATTATGCTTTCACACAATCAAATATGTTGTCTTTTCACTTTGTTCTCAATAGAGAAGGTAATTTGCTCCTTTCAGAGTACTGAAAACTATGTACTGAGAACTATAGATCTTTTTTCCTCCACTTCCAATACCATAGGGACAACACATACTCAAATCAAAATTATCAGCAATCATGGCAGTTCCCACTGATTTAAAAAGTCAGGATTTGGTTTTAGCCTCACCTAAATGGACACTTTTATTGGGATAATTTTTAGAAATCAATTTCGTAAAAACTTTAGTTTGTCTATATTTAGATTACAGAATCAATGGCTAAAAATAAAAATTCTCCCTAGACTTAGTTTATATCTAAGCCTGGAAGCAGAGGCATTAAATTATTGTGAATCTAGACAAGTATTCTAGTCTTTATACTAGTATTAAAAAGCAAACTACATGGACCATTCTTTAAAATGGGGTACCATGTGATGGGCAGATATGGGGTACCATTGTGATAGGCAAATATGGTGCTGGGAAAGTAAAATATAATGTACAGACATTTTTCAAAATAGTCACTCTGGTTTTTGAATACATTGGCAGGATCAGGACAGGTTTATCATAGAGCATATTCTATCTCAGGGTCTTCTACATTGCTAGCCTAAATTTTGTATTAGCGATTTTACATTAGTTTTTATGGTGGATGTGGAAATTAGTAACAAACATTGGGCTTCATGCCTGCTACAGCTTCCCACCTAGAGAAGCTCTACTTTCTGCTTAGTTCCCAGAAGCAAACGACTTTGTGACTCTCTGAGAAGTGAGAGCTCCGGAGTGTAATCATTCTCTTCAGTTGGATCCCTGAGCACAAATCTTATAGGGAGATGACATGTGCACACATACTACATGCTTCCAGGACTGTATCCCTGACCTTGCATATAGGCACTTGTGCTGTTCCTTCTGTATGGAAGACCACACTATTGCAATGCCTCAAACTATCCAGTTTGCCTCAGTAGCATCCTTTGAAAGATGATCCAGAACACAAGCATTTATATGCTTGCTTGCAGGTCATGCAGGACTCAAAACTGTATAGTTGAGAGTACTACCCAAATGCCTGTGTGTTGTTGGTTTGATACTTTGAGAAGTAGTAGCATCTTTAAATGATGCAAGTGAGTGGTAGGTTGGTGGACTAGTGGAGGAAAGCCCTTGAAGGGTATTGTTGGAGCAGGATCCCCTTGCCATCTTTTGCTACACCACCATTTCTCACTACAGTGTTTTCCTTCTTCCTGCCCCATGAGAAGTCTAAAAGCAATAGAAGTTCCTAGACTTCACACTCCAAAATTATAGTTCAGAATAATCTTTTCTTGATAATAGTATTGTATCTGGTATCTATTATAGTAATGAAAATACGACAGTACATTACTGAATTGCATTAGTGAATTATATTCATATCAGAGTCCCTCCAAAGATATTTGAGAGGGAATGTCCACTTCAGGTTGAGACCACTTCAGAGGGTAAGATTTTAAATCCAGCTCGCTGCTCTGTTGTTCCCTATTCATATGATCTTGGCAAAATCAACTAAACTCCCTAAGACAGATTTACTCCCCCTACAATAAAACTAGTACCCTGAAGGATTTCTTGATTTAGTTTATATTAGCAAATCATCTTCTAAATGCCTGTCATCAAAGTCTCATAAGAAGGAGCCCACCCAGAGCTGCAGGACAGTGTCATCATTCTCAAAAGAATGATGTTGAATAAGTAGCAACTTAAAAATTTGTCAAAGGACTGACAGCTCTGTTATCACTCCAAACATTCATGATCTAGGAGCAAATGTGTGTCTTCTTCTCAAACTACTATTATGAAAAATGCAATGTTTACAACATTCATCCTTTTAGATTATTCCTTTAGAAAGTACATAAAATCAAAAGTGTTATTTCTGATCTCTGGCTTCTTGAAGCCTCTCTGACATTCTGCTGCAGATAAATGAATACCTTTTCTCTCTTTCCTTTATTGTATTATAGAAAAGTCTCAACCACCAACCCCTGGTGATTTCTGTGAATCTAAATCTCTTAACTCAATATAACTCTCCTTGTATTTGTGTCAGAATGATAGTCAGAAATGATAAATGCACTGCTGGTTCCTCACTACTTTTATGAATAACTAAATGATAAGCTTTTCAATAATCCTGTGGGCTACAGAGTATGAAATGACAAAACCTACAAATATTTGAATTCTTTCATTTTAAAATGTTATAGAAGAAAATATTAAAACTAGAACAAAGGTGTTCTTTAAGATTGCCAAAAACAGCCGGGCCGTGGTGGCGCATGCCTTTAATCCCAGCACTTGGGAGGCAGAGGCAGGCGGATTTCTGAGTTCGAGGCCAGCCTGGTCTACAGACTGAGTTCCAGGACAGCCAGAGCTACTCAGAGAAACCCTGTCTCAAAAAAAAAAAAAAAAAAAAAAAAAAAAAAGATTGCCAAAAACAACTTTATGTAAAAATGTTGAAATTTTCAAGTGTATGAGAATCAGTGTAATAGAGCCACAAAGTATATGGGTAGCAAAGCACCTGCTTAGAGGGATTATTACATTTTCCCTACAACCTTAGCTAAAAAAGGAGAAGGAACAGAAATATAGATATCTTGGTGGGCTTCTTGGAAAATGGTTAATCAGTGTTTAAATATCAGTTGCTCTAATGGTAGAGCTCCAAATACTTGTACCTCAGTGAAGGAGAGCATTAACAATGCATCTAGGAAATCTCTTTAAGCCAATGAATTTGAGACTGTACTGTATGTACTTTTTGTGAACAAGATTAAATTAGACTGTGATAAAATTAAAATTAATGAAGACATTTAAATGCTGTGCACAGGACAGAACATGGCCCCCGGGGCCATGAGAACAGAAGAGAGAAACCTGCACCTCACCTGGGCAGCACAGTAGAGCTTATCATGATGATGAGGGTACAGGTGAGCCAGCCCAAAGTTTGGGAGAGCAGAAGAGTTAGTCCTGTCCCTTACGGGCTGTAACATTAGATGAGTTAGCCAGGGTAGTGCTGTAGAGTTTTCCCTGGTTGTGTGTAAATACAGGAAAGTTAGGTGGCTGACCAACTCAATGGCCACCCAGGCCCAGATCCAATGAGTTGGCCCATTCCAACATCTATCCCATTGTATGAACTGCTAGAGCAGAGAAGGGGATTGGTCCTACAGATTTAAAGCTGCAGGATCTGTGACATGGGGCAACAAGAGGATCTTCAAGAGGAGCCCCAGTGAGAATCAGCAGCATAGCAGAAGCCAGAGGATTTGCACCAGACCAATGACTTGTTGCAATGAAGTAAAGAAGTGTGGACAAAAGCTCCCATGATGAGATGGATTTTCTTATTTGTATGTTTTGGTTTTGTTTCCTATGAGGGGATGTTGCAAAAACAGAGGGACAGATGTGAAGGGACAGAGATGAGTGGGATTGGGGTGCATGATATGAAATTCACAAAGCATCAATCAACAGTTAAAGAATACCATATATTTCTGACAGGTTAAATGTTTTATATTCAATGATAATAAATGCTTTAAGTCCATCATTAGTATAACTCATACTGTCTGTATTATTTCCTTTTTCTTTCTTTAATTTGTGCTAGACTTCATCCATTGATATGGGAAGGAGAACACCTTCCAGGATAGGATCCAAAACTTCCCATGTCCTTAGGTCTCCTCTTTTACCTGTATCTCCTCATTCCTTACTGAATGAACAGACCTTGAATTGCCGGTTCTTAGTGTTTCTCTTTTTTTTTCTATGCTGAAATGAAGCAATAAAAATGTATGCCCTATCTTCAGTGATCTAAATTGACAGAATTGAGAGAAAATATATGATATTACTGTTCATTTAAGCATAAAATAAATGTAAAATATATGTACACACAGAGAGAACATATAGAATGTGAATGTTTCATACAGATGTGTATATATGCACTATATATACATAAGATATATACTTTACAACAAAATGTGCCCACATGACATAACAGATCTGGGGGTCCAAAAGGCTTGTGTTTGCTGTTGGTGTTGTGTTTTATAAAAAAAAAAAAAAAGTAAGAGAGCGTTAGGGTATGCTTTGTAGATGCACAGTATGGTGAGGTTGGAGGGGTGCTTCAGAAGGCTCATGCTGAGGCATCCTTTTCCCCTGAGGTACCAGCCATATGACAGATATAGAATGGAATAGGGTTTATTTAGGGCATGGGGAGTGGGCTTGGTAAGGGAGGAGAAGGAGAGAGAGGGGGGAGAGAGAGAGAGAGAGAGAGAGAGAGAGAGAGAGAGAGAGAGGGTCAGGAACATGTGGAGAGATGGGGAGGAGAAGGGGAGAAAGGGGTCATAGAGAGAAAGGGCTGAGAGTAAAAGAGTTGAGAAGCCCCTTTTATAGTAACCCAGGCATACCTGGCTATTGTCAGGTAACTGTGGGGTGGAGTCTAGAAGGAATGCTAACATTTCTCCATTTTGGTTTAATTTTAAAAAGGAAAAACTAGAAAGATGATGGTGAATCAGAAATAGGATCATCATGATCTTTAGCTACTTCCTGCTGACTTTGGGGCAGTGTGTCTCTGGGAAACCTAAGAAAATTGGGATGAGGATTTTGGTCCATCTTAGGAGAATTGGCTGTTTCTGTCTGTCCAGGGTTTGTGGAACCATCTGTGAGTAGGAAGGAACAGGTCCAGTAGAAGTGTCTGTGTCTGTGAGAGTAGATTGGAACATCTGTGGGTTGCTTCTCTGGAGCTTTCCTGGATGTAGATTTTGAGTAAAGTCCTGGACTTAACAAACTGTTGAAACACATATGCATGTGTGTGTGTGTGTGTGTGTGTGTGTGTGTGTGTGTGTGTGTGTGTGTGTGTTAGAGGTAGAGAATAAAGAATAAGGTTAAGTACATTTGAGAGAAAAAATTTCTCTTAGGTGTACATTTGAAGCTCTTAAATCTTGGTTGTTGGAGTGAAGGAAGTCCTAGTCCTAGGGAATGGGAGAGGGATTCCATCCCATAGAACCGGAAGCAAGTGGGAACTTAGGCTATCGATTAGCAGGTGTACTTATCTAAATGGAGTCAGTTTGGTCTATGAGAGGTAGATCTGAGAGAATTTCCTGGATCTTATAAGTTTATAAAGGAGATAAGTTGGTTAGCAGCACGAACATTCTTTAAGGTGAGCTTAAGGAAAATAAAACCTTTTCCTGGAGCAGAAGTAGCAAGAAGGGCTTTTTCCTTCTGTCATAATGAGAAACAAATATAAGTTTACATATAAAAGACAATTAAAGGAAACTCAAAACCTTGACCTTTTGAATATGATACTAATCATATAGATTTAACATAAGAAACTCCTTATGTTTATAGTTAAAAGACAATCAAATCAAACTTAAACTTCGAACTTGTGAAAACTTTATCTTGAAATCACTGAGCAAGACAAACCTGTCTGTCTTCTTGATAAAAGATCTGATAGTCTTAATTGACTAATGAGCTAATATGGTGGTGGATTACCTTGGAGTAAGGAACTAGCTGTCTGTTTTCTAGCTGTCAAGTTACAGTTAGCTTAGCTGTCAATGTAGTCAGAAACCTGGAAGGAATAAATTATATTCTAGATGTTAAATTAAAGTGAGAGAGGTTGGTCTATAAAGTCCACTACCTAAGCATTTCCCAGGTCCCTGTAGTCTCCATTGCAACTTGGGCAGAGTCAGTTCTGGACCTCAAGCTCAGCAGCTTTTTCCTGTGGAGTAGGAATGTGGGGGAAATGACCCACTGTGACTTAGGCAATATGAGAAATTTAATTCTCTCAGTGTCCTCTGTTTTTAAACAGTGTAGGCCAGTCCAGGCAGTTGGCAAGGCAATGGAGCAGTGTTTCTCAGTCGTTCTGACACCTCAGTCCAGGCAGAATCTTGTTGCTGTACCCATATCTTGCACGGAGACCTTGCAAGGGTAAACTGTTGGAATTTGTGAGTCTCTGTCTAATACAACAAGATTAAACATTTAACTTTACATTTAATAGATTTCTGACAAGATTGAGACCCAGTATCTATTATGTATATCTGAGTTAGACAATCTGTTTGTTTAATTGTTTGTTCTAGGATGCATCTAGCAAATAAAGAGAGCACACTGTGACTTAGTGACAGTAGCAAAAACAAGGTTAAACATATATTTGAGGCAGTAATTTTTTTAACTTTTTTACTGTTTAAAAATCTTTAACATTAAAAATCATTATTTACCAGGCAGAATAGAAGGAAAACCTTATCCTAATTGGTAAGTGTCTTTGGAGCCTTAAGTCAGGCTGTACTCCTAAAGGCCAAGAAGTGGGGAACTACCCATAACAAAGATGGTGGATGATCCTAGGCCTGCCCTTAGCTAAGATGACACTGAAGCAATAGTATAAGAAAACTTTATCTGCCCACAACAAAGATGGTGCTGAAGCTACAGCTCTGCCCGTAGGAAAGTCATGTTTTGTTATTTCTTAGAATGGAATAGCAGAAGTGGCTAAGTATCTTAGAATGGAATGGCAGAAACATGGCAGACACAAACATATAGATGAATCTAAGTGGTGCAGTGTGAAGGTTGGGCAGAGGCTGAAGGAACCTGAGGTGATGTGGCATAAGAGTGCCTGCAGCTGTGTTCTGTCTGCCAGCAATTTCATAGAAAGTGGAGGCTGGCCATCAAGGGAGCAGAGGAGTAAGAGAAAGGGGCAGGGCTGAGTGTATACCTGCTCCATGGAGTAGATTGGATAGCAGGCTGGGAGAGGGGCAGAAAGTGGAGGGGTGAAGACATACCCTTTCTGGGTAAGGATAGGAGTTATTACTCTTATCACTTGCAGCATCCTGAGGATAAAGTAATAACTAGAATGAAGGAGTTAATTGTGCCATGGTGTCCTAGGGGTAAATTAAAAACTACAATAAAACAACCAGCCAGGCTAGATTTACTAGGTCTTCACACAATAACCTAGATGCTGAGCTACAGGACCAGCATCCGAGCTGTGGGGCTCAGAGTCCGAGGTAGAATGGTTTGCTTAAGCCTGGCCCAATCAGCAGTGTGAGAGAAAAAAGTCTGAGAGAGAGCTTGAGGTGAGAGAGAGTTCAACCAAGGATAGGGGTCCTAAACAAGACTGTGAATACAGGAAGCTTACCAATTCTCTAGTGTTTGGATAGAGCATTTCAGCAATCCAGTGGCTGGAGAGTCCATGTGACAGTGGGGGAAATATGAACTCATGCAACCTATGAGGCTGCAAATTCAAGTCTTGGCAACAATGTTATGTTTTATGTGAGAGAGAGAGAGAGAGAGAGAGAGAGAGAGAGAGAGGCAGAGACAGAGACAAAGAGAGAAAGAGAGGGGAGGGAAGGAGGGAGAGGGGGAGAGGGAGAGGAAAAGGAGAAGGAGGCAGAGAGAGAAAGAGAAAGGAATGAAGGGAAAAAGGAAGGGGAGGGGGCAGGAGGAGAGAGGAGCGGCTTCCAGGAACAGGTGGAGAAAGGGGGAAGGGGAGAAAAGGGTCATGAAGAGAAGGGACAGAGATTAAGAAGATAAGAGAGTGAAGAACCCCTTTTATTGTAAGCCAGGCATACCTTGCTGTTGCCAGGTAACTGTAGAGCAAAGCCTAGGAATAATGCTAACAGTTGTCATCTGACAACTTGGACATCAGAGGCAGAATGTGAGTATAGTCCTACCCATGGATTTCACCAGTTCCTTGGGTTGGAACTGCAAACCATGTGGTACAAAGCACAGGCTTTTCTTTCCAGGAGTCTGAGCTATCTGCATGAGTGAGACAAATGAATAACCAAAGGACCAGAACCAGTAAAACTGTAGACCATGAGTCTAGAATAGGTTTTCCTGATTAGATAAAGCTACACAGGTTCCCTTAGGGAGAAACTGTTTCCTAAAAAACTGTGTTCTGCTTTTGTTAGAAGCTACTGGTTCCTATCAATGGGAGTCCATGTAAACTTTCTTTTTGCTTATTTTCCTTTGTATATTTCACTGTAATAAATCAGATTTGAAATACGATTACATTCTCAACTCAGAGGACCCTTATAACTCAAACAGTGAACATTGTCCCCAACACATTGTCATGAAAAGAATTACAGAGGCTATAAAAGTCATAAAGTTCATCTCTGTTTAATTGCAGTAGAAAAGCTCAGATGGAGCTTCTTAGAAGGATGGTACATAAACAAGGTCATCCATGTGTGATGTGATCAACTGTTAGAAAACATGTTTAAGGAATATACATACAAAACATTGGAAGGGAGGAAGCAAATTATAAAGAAAGGGAAATGAAATACCCAAGGAGCTGTTAAGAAAACACTTTAATTAATGGATAGTTTCTCTTTAGTCTGGTTATACAGGTGCCACTTGCATTGGAAAATAGGAAATGCAATCAGAGTCCATCAAGGTGCTCAAGCCTTTATTCTGTCTCACTTAATATGGATGAATGTGAACGTTATATTTGCCAGTTTAGGATTGTACATTAGAAGCATGATATTCCTGATGTGAACATAAAAATTCTAAGTATGGTACATGATAAACGCTAAGTGGCTAGTGAAGATAAAAATCATGTTTTTAGTTTTAACCTCTGAATTTTGAGATTTCTAGGCAACCCAATAATTTTTATTAGTTTATGTTTTTGTTTGTCTTAACAATATTTGAGTTAGGCTATAACATTTTTCTAATTTTTATATTATTTATTTTTATTTGGTCTCATTGTGTATTCCAAGCTGCCCTTGACCTCTGTATGTCTTCATTTACCCTTGTAAATGCTAGGATCATAGACATATGCCACCACCACAGTTTTGTGGGTTTTTTCTTAATATTTCTGATTTTAGTAAGGGCAGTGGGCTTTGTATATATATAGAAGTTGATCCAAGACCTGTAACAAATCTACATAGGTTCAAAATAATGTAGAAGATGCTTAGAAAATCTCAGGTATGAAGGAGACAACCTTCTCTTTTATACCACACACTTATTTTGAAGCTTTTAAGACATTACCAGTTCTCCTTGCTGCTTTTAATACACATGTGACTTTTAATACACAAGTTCCTAAAGATGGAAACTCAGCCAAATCTCATGTTTCTTTCACTTTTTTGATGATAGGGGATCATTATATTCAACTACCAAAGCAACTGTCACAGAGAAAGAAAGCCCTACTTTCAATTCAAGTTCATGAAATTGTTCTTTGGAATAAAGTCTTTGGGTTCTGGTTTGTGCAGAAAGCAGCTCATAAAATTGAATTCATTTATGAAAAGAATTCAAAAGTGACTACCTTAACAAAATGATACTTCACTGAGTTTTTGTAATTTCTTAGTATATTCCCCAGACAGTATTGACTTGACAGATTTCATCTAAAATTTTCAATTGGTTTCTACCTGGAAATATCTCCTATAAGGTTAGTATGAAGATGTTATATAACTATAAAATAGTGGATTTTTTATAATATTTCTCTTGTATGAATACCCCAGCTCATTTCACAATAAAGGAAGATGAATAATTTAGTCAAAACAATTTCTTCAGTGAATACCATTGAGGATATACTGTACACAGCGTGTTTGTGTGGATCACAGCATTTTAAGTGGGTGTTATCTTTTGATCAAATTCCTGCTTCATTTGTCTTTTGGAAACCTGTATCACTTCATATTTTGCCAGATTTGCCTTTAAGATTTCAAAATATTTCCTAGCAAGGTCAAGCTGAACATGTTCCCCATGTGTAAAATGTACTAGGATTGCCTTTTGCTGAATCCAAGCCAAGCATTTGCGTTCATGAGCAGGTGTTTAATGTTCTGATTTACTAAGAGATCTATCTTGGTTTGCTGATACAAGGGACCTACAAATCAGCAATATCATAAGACAGCATACCTTTAGAGGATAACTAGGATGTGCTGATGAAGTAAAGGAGGACATAATATAGAGGAATAACTTGAACTAACTGGAAGATTCTCACAGATCCTCTGTCTAGGTTCCTCTTGAGACCAAAGCTGGGAGAATGGATATAAATTCAGTTGGATCAGTAAAGGTGATAAGGACTATTAAGAAAACCTGAAGCTATGTCCTGACACTTTTTCTTTATGTAGGTCCACTCCTTGGGAGTTCTGGTATAATCTTATGACTTTATAGGTCAATAATTTTCAAGCCAGCTAAGCCAAAATATCATCCATAAAATTTGGATTCAAATATCCTACTGGAAAAAGTCACATGATGTATAATAGGAAGACATCTTCAGTCCATTTCCTATTATAAGATTTGGAGATAATGAGTTTTTGCAGTGACTTTCTAGGTAAGCGGTAGTGGGAGAAACCATTGCTGAAATTACAACAGAAATACAGGGAAATGAGAAATCAAGAGATGGTCCCTTGCTCCTGTGTGGGGCCTCTAATACAAAAACAGATGTAGTTTTGTCATTTTTGGAGGCCAGAGATCAAGGCTTTTCTGTTTTACTGGCCTCTTATTGACTCAGTCTTTCAGAGACAGAAATATTTCTATGTGTGCTGACAATGCTCATAAGAATTTACTTGCATAAGCAACTAAGCCATCTAAAAAGTCACAGCAGCAGGTTCCCAAAGAAAACCACAGTTGTAAAACTTTACTAGAAGAAGTACCCAGAAAACTGGGAGAAATACATACTGACACACATTTAAATGGATGCTAAAGGAGCTCACCACAGTGCTGGCATGGTGGTCCATCTTCTGTTGACTTGTTACAATTTCTAGAGAAAAACCTAAAAAGACCACACAGTAAAGTGATTTTTTGCTATTGTAAATGTCACAACAAGATCAATTCATCTTGGAATACTCCTTCCAAAGTTTCTTTCTTGGTGAAGTGTTTCTTTCTTCCTATGTGAGTCTGATGATGACAGTGACTAAAATCACTTGGTAGATGTTGAATTTGGTTTCAGAAAATATTTGTCTGCAGCCATCACTCCTTCTCATCATGGGCAAGATCCATTCTTCAGTGAAGCACTGTACTTCATACCAGACAGTGTAATATGGTTTGGGGAAAAAGATCCAGTCATGTGGTCCCCTGGTGTCCTCAATAAGTTCTTCATTCTTCCTAGAGTCCAGGAGCACATCAAGGCTTCTTCATGAGTAATGTCCTCTACAGACTAAAGAGTTATTGACCTATAATACCCTTACTTGCAATTTTGAATGAGTAGGTTTATTATATGTATAGGAAGAAAAAGTTAAAGAAGTAAATACCAAGTACCAGTTAGCAAGAAGAAGCTGAGAGACAGAAAAATATCAGTTCAGGTACTCACATCATCTGACAGACTAGAGTGATCTGATTGAGAGAACAAACAGAATTAATATTATTAAATCAGGCTTATGAACATCCAACCAAAATGGCTGTGAAGTGGCCAGTCATGATTCAGTTAGATTCATGTTACAGTTCATGATTCAGGCAGATGTCAGTGCAGAGTCCTTTGAAGCCTTGCTGTGGGTGAGCTGCCTTTCCATTTCCACAACCGGTGTTTGTATGCCTCTGCTGGAAATGGTTTATCCTTTTATTGAGCAAAGACAGAATAGTTTAGAACTGTTAGTTGTTTGCTATTTTTCCTGTCCTCTTAAAACAGAGCCAAGGGGGCAGCCCTTCCCCGTATGAGAAGCCTTGAAATCATGTTGGGATAAAAGCACTTAGGTCTAAAGTAGAAAGCTCTCTCTTGCTTTCAGAGGCAGCTTCTTAGTAAGTTTAAATGTACATGACAATTAACCAGTATGCTGTACATTACAAATGGTAAAGAGAATTCAGATGTAGTCTGTGACCTCTATCAGTAATGTCAAATTTTTCCCTTCAGTTCTCCATTTGTATATCGAGTTTATTTGCTTTTCCATTTTCTAAGTAGAACACTTTATTGGATAGGATAGGCATAACCAATAACAGAGATTCAATTATGTATGTGTAGAAGATAAAACAGCAGTAACAAAATTGTACATTTCTTTCAAGGTTGGCATCATATCTATGTTCCATTTTTATTTATTATAGCACTTCTGGGAACATGAAATTTGCCACTTCCTATTGGTCTGACATCTATGCAGATAGTATCACAGATGAAAGCATTGAAGAGCCTTATTCATCTGTTGCAGGAAGTATTAAAAATGAACCTACCAACTTTCCACAGGGCTGGACTACCCTCCTGCACTCCTGCCGGCCTGCCAACTCTCCAGCCATGCTGGTCCACATTCCCACAATCAGGCACTTGTCCCTGGCTCCACTAGTTCTTCCTCAGCCAAAAACCCATATAGTTGGCAAATGCCCATTTCAGTAACTAAATGGAACCACAAACCTCTCAGTTGCATATCACAAGACCCAGTAACCGGGTAGAATCAAGACTCTTAAGGCTTAATTAACCAATCAGATTTATGTTTCAATAATACCCCAATTTACAAGATGCCAATACAATAATTTCAGAGTCAGTTGATAATGATAAAAGCTTTATCCCAATATTTCTAACATTGTGAAATCATAGCTACTTGTGGCTGGAAAACGCCACGTGGGCACACGTCCACAGCCATCTTCCTTTACCTCCTATTTTGAGACACTCTCTGTCCCTGCAACTTTTAGCTCCTCCTCCCTTTTCATTGTCCGATCACAGGCCTCCCACTGCCCTAATGTGATTGCAACACTCATCTAAGCTCAAAAACAGCAGTCTTATGAATCACCTGATAAAGGAATCTATGAATTATTTTGTTTAGTCTTATCATGCCTTCAACATTCAAATTCCCACCAAGCATCCTGGGTCTTTTCTAACAGTAGGATGAAGTTTGTCCTTCATTTAGGAAAGAATGCTCTAGCATGCACAACAACATAAAGTTACTAAAAACATGCATTTGGACTGCCTTGAACATTTGTAGGCTTTTTCTTCTTGCATCATGAAATGCACATATGTAATAGACATTCAGAGTACTAGCTACTCCTGCTCACTAGATCTGGTAACACAATATGATGGTATCAATGTAATAGACTCCTATATTTAATAATTGTCAGGCTATTGAGATCACCTCCAATCTGTATTTTGACATGATCATAAGCCAATGCCATGAATGTATATTGCTGCCCATGTCAAATGAATTCAAGGTGTTTCTGATTCTCATTTATGATGAAAATTGCAAATTACAAATGACAAATCTCTGACCTCATGCCACAGGCCAGACCAGATGTTCATCTACTCTAAGCACCTAGGACATGCAAAAAGGCACTCTGCTGGGACCTGATGTAATTTATCTGATGTACCAGAATCCTATAGAAAACAAACACAAGAGGTTAAATAATAGAGGTTAAATAATGGGATAAAACTATTGACTTAATAGCCTTATTGTTGTTTTAGTTCATGTGTATATATAATGACATGTAAAGTGTTGTGGATGGACCTGGTACTGTTCTTGTGAACTAATCCCCTAATGAATAAAAGAGCCAATCACTGGCTGAGTAGGAGGGACTTCCAGGTAGGATGGGAGAAGAGAAGAAGCAGGAGAAATTTAGATCCTTTTGGACTAGAATAGTGTGAGGACAAGATGTAGCTACAAGTGTCCTCCACTGGGGCAGAGGCACAAGTGTGGTATGTGCAGGTTTGTTTTTATTATTTCCTGCTACAGTGAAGTCCAAAGGACAACTTTGTGAGATCATGTCTCTACTTTAAGCTTTCTATTGATTTCATGAATTAAGCCCATGGCATCAGGCTTGCTCAGCAAGCACCTTTACCTGCTGGCCCATCCTCTAAGCTTGGGACTATCATAGAGTCAAAATGATCCTTTTCAAACATACGTTAGGCTGAGTCTTGGCACTGTTTAGAACCACCACTATTCTATATAGCTCTCAGAATAAAAATAAAGCTTAAGCTTAGTGTAGTACTGTACTTCTTTAATCCCAGCACTTGGAAGGTAGGTGGATCTCTGGATTCAAGGCCAGCATGGTCTGTGGAGTTTGTTCCAGGAGAGCCAGATACATACTCAGACCCTGTCTTAAATAGATAGATAGATGGATGGATGGATAGATAGATAGATGGATAGATAGATAGATAGATTGATAGACCCTTATACTGACCAAGAAGTCATGATCAGGTCCAGCCCTAATAATAATTTTCTATTATTATTTTTTAAGAAGGAATAGCCTAGGCTAGGCTGTCAAACTTATAACCACCCTGCTTTTACCTCCCAAGTGCTGTCATCATGAGCATGCACCACAAAGCCAAATAGCTATTTTTCCTTAAAAATTCTATCATGATCCATAACATTGTAATTTATTGGCCCTTACGGTAATAATTTCTTTCTACATTCACTGCTGCTTCTTCAGTGTGTAGAAAAACTGTGATAACACACTCAATAAATATTTGTTAAATGAAAATATTGAGACTGTTGACTTACAACACTCACATTTCTTATTATGGAATTTATGGGCTTATAGAGAAAGTACACTGTCTATGTCTGTCCGTAGCCACTATGATCAAATATACCACAGAAATGCTAACATCTGAACTGTACCAAATGTCAATTGCATTGAGGAAAGGGCAGTGCCTGAAACCCTGTCAAACACATACTTACCTGCTGGCATGTAGGTCCCTGGCTACGAACATTGCTACTTAGACAAAGGCAAAAGGAAATAGTCAAGATCATCAGCCAGCCTCATAGAACCTGATTGATGAGGCACTGATTTTTAATAAGAATCTCGGGAGGGAGGTCACTGGACCACTACAATCTACTTATGTGTCATATCACCTCAACAGAGCTTTGTTAGGCTATACCTTCCAGGAAACTATGTATCTGTGTCTATATAGATAAAGCTATATCTACAAAAGGAAGATACGCTGATGAAATTCAGCCTTGGTTGCTGCTTTTAATTCAGAAGTTATAACTGATGCTATCTTATTGCCTGCATACATCCTATACTTTTATCTTTTGCTAGGACATCTACTGCTCTAGTTGGCTTCCCAGGAGATCTGGCTAGCATTCCCTCAGCATGCTACAATTACTATATTTGATCATGTATGGCCCCACAGTACAAGGGAAAGTGTCCCTAGTGTATCCTGGAGGGAGCAACATATTTCTCCATGCCGCTGTTATACAATAGAACTTCCTCATGCTGTCAGCCAGCACATGTCCTTCTGATCTACTAATGCAAACAGGTCTTGCCTAACATTCTCACACTCAGGAACTCAGAATCTGTGACAGTAATGCACAAGTCTGGGACTTATCTACCATAACTTTCCAGGTGCTGCCTACTTGACAAAGCAATTATAATGCCTTAGAAAGTGCAACACCAGAGTTAGCAGCCTAGAAGATAATCCAGGAGAGGCAGACTAAATCTTGCCAACACACAAAATAGGGCTTGGACTCTTAGGCATCTTTAGTTGTGTCTAAAATTTAATGGGTAATGATAGGGATTAGCCCAGTCCTCATCATTTCCAGTGATCTGGAATAATGCGTGTTTACCATAGCCACCACTTAAGGTTCTGTAAGTTAGTAAATTCTGGTCCAAAGAAGGTATTTTCATCTTCATGAGATACAGGAAAGAGTTCTAGTACTGAAAGCTGTAACTGTCATCTGATTACATCAAGGTCTTTTTAACAGAACATCTGTAAGTGAAGGTATCTATTACTATTCAGGTTAGCTTGTGTTAGCTTGCTGAGTTATTTCAGGGCCTTTGTGCTGTAGTCTGGTAAATGATTGGTGTTGCAGGGTATGATGTATATTCTCTCCTTCAGTAGCATGTTTCTTGAGATTGGTAATTGATATCCTTTTTATACACTACAAACATATTCAACTTTCCAATATCTCTAATAACTACAAGACTTAGAAAATTTTTAATGTATTTTATGTGACTTTGGATTCCTAGTGTGAAGAGGGAGACTTTATTTCTAAAGCAAGAAAATGTGCCTCATGCTTTTGAACATCTGTTTCCAACCCCTGCTTTAGCCATTGTGACTAAACACAGAATGTCTGTGACTTGAACAGAATGTCCACAAAAAGTTAACATCAATAACATTTTATCTACCAGAACATCAGAATAGATAGGTAGTCTTTCATACTATAATCCATTGTGTCTTGTTGCCACTCTGAATATACCCTAAGAAGATAACGACTCCTAAGGAACTTGAGGGCCAAAAGAAAGGTACTTGAAAATAGTGCTCCCCATCAACTGGAGCTGGGGCTGTCCCTAAAGCTATTGCCTCTATGGAGATTCCATTCCCCTAATTGGGCTGCCTTGTCTGGCCTCAGTGGAAGGGGATGCTCCTAGCCCTGCAGAGACTTGAGGTGCCAGGGTGGAGGGTTGGAAAAGGGGCTCTCCAACCTCTCAGAGGAGAAAGGACTGTGTGAGGAAAAAAAGAAAACAGGAGGAGAAGGTAGAAATGAGGATGTAAAATAGATTAGATAGATTAGATAAATAGATAGATAGATAGATAGATAGATAGATAGATAGATAGATAGATAGATAGATAGATAGATAGATAGATGGTGATAAAAGAGAATAGAGCTTGTTTTCAAGAAGCTCTGTGCTTGCAGGACAGAGATATAAAAATGACATTTCAAGTTAGCTTAGGAGTCAATCACAGTGGAACATGGGATTATCATTGGCATTTAGTCTTTGTGCTTTGAATCTTCTCAGCTGCAGAACTCTGGCCTAACATTAGGAGTACAGGAAGCTCAGATCTGTTGATGCAATGCCCAGCCAAGCAGAGGTCCCCAAGGAACTCAGAAACTAGGCCATGCCAACCACTCTTTGGTAATATATAAGGAAAGCAAAAATAAAACCAATATATTAGAAACACAAACCAGTAATGGCAATCTTGGCATTATACAATAGACCAATCCAACTTAAATTAAACTCTTCAGCAGTCTATTTTCTTCATTTCCTCATTTACACCATAGTGTACATTGGTGTACTTAAATATTAATTAGGGGCACTACTAGTTTTGTTTCTTTTGCTTTTGTGCTGTAGGTAGAATCCAGGGCTTTGAACATGCTAGGCAAGTATTCTAGCACTGAGCTGTACCCCTAGCCCAACATTATGCTTTTAAACTGCCCATCCTTTCTAATGATGCTAGAACTTCTTACCATTTTACAGGTTGTACAGAAAATATTTCTCCAAGAGTCTGGGCCCTTTTAGATCATGGAACAAAAGATTCAATTTAGAAAATAGATGGGAAATATTCTGTACAGCTGATTTTCAGTAGGAATTTACTGGTTTTGATTCTAGAACAGCACTATCTGGTGTGTCGTCCATTAGCCTCAGGTGGCTAGTTAAATTCAAATTAACTGCAATTATGTAAAATTTAAAACTGAGTTCAGTTGTACTGAGCTAATTGATTATGGATGAGACCTAGGGTCTTAATGAAAGCTCTGATTGCTACAGTAGTAGGCATGGCATTTATGATGTGGGAACCTCTGACTGACACAATAGTGGACATGGCATTTATGATGTGGGAAGTTGTTTTCCAAGCATCATCACAAAGATAAAGCAGCCTAGAGTTTGATTTCCTGTGTAACCCTGAAAAGCAAGTGAAGAACTTGTAAGGTTTTGGTGCCAGGGATGTAAATAATCTCTAATCACTGACCATCTGTCAGATTACGTACAGGAGAATGAATAAGCAAATGTTCAGGATTGCTTTCCTTTCCATCAAAAATAATTTATTTTAAGTGAGATTATATCCTGGGATTCATTTTTAATTTTGGCAAATATTCATGTGTTTCTGAGGTGGTGTGAAAAAGATATTCAATGTCAAATTATGTAGAGATTTATGGCTTTCTGTGATTGTGAGAGATTGTGCATGAAGAAGGTATGTATAGGAGGAAGACTGGGTGCTGTTTCTTGGTACCCTTGGTACCTCTGTCTCCCTCTGGATTTCATCAACTAAAAACACAATATTAAAAATGTGGATCTGAAGATATTCCTTTATTTTGAACATCTGCAAAGTCAATAGACTATCACATTCATGTTGTCTAACATGATACTTTTGTGGTTGAATCGTGATGCTTTGTGCCCAGGGTTTTATATAAAGAAATAAGATTTAAATCTAATAACTAACTTTTATGTAGTGTCCTAACCTGTAGAGGTGGTGAAAGTGATGAGACAATTATGTTCAAATACTTAAAGTAAATCTGAGAACTATTAGACTTAAAAAACAAAACAAAGCAATGCAAAACAAAGAAGCTGAAGTTTAATCATCCCCAAGCCTTTGTTTTCTGAACAAAAGGGACAAAGATGATGTATTGGCATGCTTTGAATACGGTATCAGCCTCCCTTCCTGGTGCCTCTCTCTCTTCCTTTTGTTTCTTAGATGCTTATAAAGCATCTGTTTAGTTTTAGTATTTAAAGGTTTGTTCTCTGGGTTTATTTCTCTTTCTTTTTTCTTTTCTTTTTCATGTTAGTTAAACTTGAGTCCTTTTAGGTACATGTACTTGATAATTTCCTATTATCTGCCATTTTCTTTTTCCATCATTTATCTTCTCTATTTTTGAGTCCTTTCCATGGATCTACAGCGGGTGTTGGCAGCTGTGTTGCTAATGTTATTATCGTGTAGAGTTGATTTGGATTGATTAGGCCAAATAAATCCACTTTGAGATAAACTACCCAATTTGGCTATCCTTGTTGATCAGATTAACTGGATAATTGTCAAATCTCTAGCTCACTAATTACTGCAGAGGCACATTATGTATTCCCTCATTCAATTCTCATTTCATTAAAATTTAACACCAAAGCTGAATGAATGAATGCTGACATATAAATACACCAGTGGAAGACAAAATTCAATGGACGGGTGCATAGTTGCCCTCCTCATCTTTCTACTGAAGAAAACTTTTATTAATATATCCTTTCTGTATATGAGGACAAAGATGAACTTGGGGCACTCTATGTAACCTCTATCCAAAACCCATGATGCCAATGGTCCCTTTCACAACCCAGCAAAATTGCCAGCCTTCCTAAGTTGGTTTAAATGGGAAAATACATGGACCAAGATGACCAAGTAGAAATTCAATTCTTAAATATGCAATTCTTAAAAATGCAATTCTTAAATAATGGCAAATAGACCTTTCAATTCTTGTATTTGTATGTTTTATACAGTTAATTATGATACTATAGCATACTTAATTCCTATATCACATATACATTTTGTAAGAACATTTTTCTTACGTGAGTTGAGTCTTTTTCTTCACTATTTTTCTAAATAGACAATAAAAATAATAGTAGAGCTTGTTGACTGAGTCTGTGAAGTACCAAGTTTAACATTTTACCCAGGATATCAAAAGTCTGTCCATAGTATTGAAAAAGGAATTCATAAAATCAAATGTAATGATTGTCTTACTCTTTCTGTTGATATGATAAAACACCATGACCAAAAAGCAACATGAGGTTTACATCTCTGCTTATACATCTGCTTATCACAGTACATCATGAAAGGAAGTCAGGGTAGGAACTCAAGCAGGGACTCAAACAGGTAGCCAAGTGAGATTTATATCTCTGTTTACACATCTGTCTCACAGTACACCATCAAAGGAAGTCAGGGTAGGAACTCACTTGGAAGCTTGGAGGCAGAATGGATGTAGAGGCCATGGAGGTTCATTGCTTATTAGTTGCCTCCTTGTGATTTGCTCTTATAGCACTGAGGACCTCCATCCCAGGGGTTGTACCACTCATGGTGTTCTGGGCTTTCCTATATCAATCATCAATCCAGAAATGTACCACAGGACTGACCACAAGCCAATTTAGTGGAAACACTCAGTTGAGGTTCCCTCTTATAAAATCATTATAATTTCTGTCAAGTTGGTATAACTATCCAGCACATGGATAGAGTGTGATGAGTTACGTGTTCAGTACTTGAAGGATGCTTGAAGAAAAACACCAACAAAAACTGTCCCCTCCAACCCCTTCTATCTCTCACCCAGCTTCTGCCTTCTCTATTCATTCATTCTCCAATGAACCCAAGTGAAGAAACAGTAACATGTAGTTTTCGGATAAGTCCTCTTTCCCAAGTAAAAAATGATGGTTATAACATACAAAAGTACATTTAAATTTTTAATACTTGAACATTATTTTATACAAACATTCTTATATTATTGACCTATTTATTGCATCTTTAAGGAATGGATTTTTAACATTTGTTTGTTTGTTTGTCTTGTGTGTATATCTGTGTGTGCCTGCAATAGTTTGTATGTTCTATGTATGAGTCTGTTGGCCTCAGAAGACAAATGGTGTATGAATCCCTGGAATTGCAGGTGGTTATAGTTACATATAGCATGTTCTCCTGATCACAGAACCATCTCTCCAGCCTTAGACTTTTAAAGTTTTGTAAAGTCAGTAATGTCACATTAACAAAGATACTTAATGTCAAGAGTCCTAGTAGGTCTTATATATTTGCCATCACAAGCCCTGACAGGTATATTTCTTTTTCTCTTTATATGTTTGGATATGATATGGTTTTCATACATGTATATATGCACATTCCCATGTGAGACAGTAATCATATATTTTTAAAATGTGTAGATGCTAAGGGCTGATTTTGAGACTCTTTCCTTGATCATGCATTAACATTTTTTCCTGAGTCTGGGTCTCTCAATAAAATCCAGGGCTTGCGACATGACTAGTCATACTAACCAACTTGCTCCAAGAGTCTCATCTCTAACTTTTAAAACTAGATTTACAGATAGACAGGCAGCCACAATCACCTTGGCATTTACCCGGGTCCTGGAGATGTGAGTTCAGACTCTGTGCTTGCACAGAAAGTGTTTTTAACTACTGAGCCATCTCCTCTGCTCCTGACAGTAACCTTTTTAGACAGACTTATGATTTAGAAATTAGAAAACAAAACTGTGATTAAGTAGTTGACCCCAAAAACCAAACCAAACTAGTGAGAAAACCTGGCTATTTAACTATGTGAGCACTTCAATAGTTACTTACCTGCAGCCTAAAATATCAATCTGCCCCACAGGCCTCTGTTGGGCTTTTCTCCAGTGTGACGCCCAGAAGGGTAAATAACCATGGAAGTCGTTATGTAAATTGAAATAAGCCAGCCACAGAAAAGCAAATACCACAGGATCCCACTTACGTGTAGACTCTTAAAATGCTGATCCTGTAGAACTTTCCAGAGAAATGGTGATTAACAGGAAGAACAGGGGATGGTGGAAGAAGGACCCTGATCAGTGGAAACAGAAATGCGGTTTAGGGCAAAAAGTATACCATATACAGTAAGGTGACAATGTATAATAATTATAATGTACTCTCTAAGTAAAGAGCTAGCAAACTAGTTTTGGTTGTTTTTACCACAAAATAATTGAAACGTTTAAAAGAGATCAACATATTTAGCATAATTAGAAGATTTTACAATGTTCACATACATCCTAACATCAATTGGCACTCACTTAAATATATATAATTACTATTTTCACATGTTAGAAATAATTTTTAATTAAAAATTAAAACTACAATGCCCATTAAATATAATTTTTGATGATGTCATTTAAAATATGACATGAAAGAGGGTTCTTTTGAAATGACTGAAGAAAGAATGTGGTTGTAGTAAGAAATTATTTGGAAAGCTTATTTTGGTAGACAATAGAAGGTCATTTGAATTTATTGAGAAGGAAGATAGAATAATAAAAATGAAACTTGAAAATGCCTGTAAGGGTTTGAGAGATGGCTCTTGCAAATTTCTGACTTTGGTTACCATAGTCATGGCAAGACTCACAACCAATTTTAACTCCAGCTTTGCTAGTCCCTGCATTCACACACACACATACACACACAAACACACTCACACTCTCACACATACACACACACTTACACACTCACACTCATGCACACATTCATACTCACACACTCATTAACACTCACACCCACTCACATTCTCATATACACACACACATTTATGCACATGCTCACAGTCACACACACTCATACGCACACATTCACACACATTCACACACATACATACAGTCACAAACTCACACACTCAGACTCATAAATACACATACTCACACACATGCTCACACTGTGACACTCACACACATTTTTAAATAAAAAATAAAAAACAGGATTCTAATCTAGTCATATTGAACTTTCAAATTTGTATATTTCACTGCATGTGTTGCCTAAATACTGCTGTATATAAATACCTACCAAATACTAATTAATAGCACCCATTTTGAATTATTTAGGAATAAATTATCCTTTTGTAGGCAATTTAATTTTATATGCATCACAAATAGAATTGTTTATAAATGGATAGGCCAATAAATAAAAACAATAAAGGCATGATACAGTAAAATTAAGAAAAATATAAATTTGCATATCAGAACATTGCAGTTTTTTCAACTTCAATATGTATTACAAGTTTTCATAAAATTTTGGGTAAAATAAAAACTGGAGAGGTTTAGTTAGGTAAGAACACTTGTTGCTCTGGCAGAGGACCTGGGCTCAGTTCCTAACACCCGTATGGTGGCTCACAACCATCTGCAATGACAGTTCCAGTGAATCTGACTCCTTTTTGTAGCTTCCATGGGTACCAGGCATACATGTGGTGCATAAACCATGTGCTAGTGAAACACCTGTATGTACGAAATTAGTGTATATTTCATATACATTACATATATTTAACTTATATATTCATGTTTTATTTTATAGGTATATTTTAGTATATGATTATATAATTAGAAAAACATATTCCTTGGTAGAAATGAATAGAATAGAATAGAATAGAATAGAATAGAATAGAATAGAATAGAATAGAATAGAATAGAATAGCTTCTGTCATAGGGTTTGTCTATTTCATGTTCTGAAGTCTTTGCACAGGAGAGAAGCAACATTCTTTCTGACAGTCAAGTCCCTTCTGGAATGTTCTGTTCCTTACATGAGTAATTATTCTTTGTCCAGTGTTTTGCTTACAATGTGACATTGGCATTCCTCTATCAATAAAGGCACCCCTTGTTTCCTCCACACCCCCACTAAACTTCCCCGTTCAACTGGAAGTAGCAGAAGTGATCCTGTGTAACTTCTCAGTCTGGATCTCAGAAAGAGGCACATCTTTTACAATCTTTTGCCTGGTTCTATCTCTCCTATGGCATATTCCTTGTGAGCCCTGGCTGGCATGGCGTTTTGGGATGCTGGCTGCCTTCGAGCACCTCACTGGAGTTATCACAGTTTTCACAGAGAGGAGAGGAAAGCTGCTTCAGGAGTTTCAGCTGATCTGATCACCACAGTTTGAGTCTTCCCAGCTTAGTGGCAAGCACCTGACTGATCTGGTGTGTTATTGCCCCCAGCCCTGGAGTCTCCTTAGCTTACACCGAATGGAGATTTGTCCTTGCTAATCTCTGTACAGATTGCAGATTTATGAATAAAATAAATGTCATCATAAACCACTACGTCTGAAGATCATGTGGCCCTCAGCCATCATAAACAAAGCAGTGCAGGGCCTGGGAGATTGTTCAGCTGCTAACATGCTTGCTACACAAGCACGAGGACTTGGATCTAATCCCCTGCACCAGTGTAAAAAGCTGAGCATGGCAATGTGTACCTATAATCCCAGCACTGGAGAAAGACACAAGTGCATTTCTGGAGCTCACTGGCTAGCAGCATAGTCAAATGGGTGTGTTCTAGACCAAGCAGGAAACCCTACCTCAAAAGACAAGGAATGATATCTAAGATTGATCTCTGTGTATAATCTCTTCTTCCCTTCTTTCTTTCCTCCCTCCCATCCCTCCTTCCTTCCTTCCCTGTCAAATGAGATTGTCTTATCTTATGAAGATAAAAAACAATTTCTTTCCTTTTTAAATTTTAAGCAAGAAACATGAATGCTCTTACCTAATCAGTGAAAATAAATCTTTTTCCAAATAATTTTCTCTCTCTACTCTGAGTGTCTTGATAGACTTATTAAATATTCCTATAGCACAGACGGACTATTCTTAAACCTTCCAAAACCTACATTGTATAAGGTAGAAAAAAACATCACTCATTCCGTATACCAAACGTCCACCTGTCATTAAGACGTCACACTACACTGATTTGTTATACCAAAGGGTGTGGCTGCTACTTGATGGACAGCTTTACCCAAAAGATACTACAACATGTAAGAAGGACACATGCTCCACCATGTTCATAGCAGCCTTATTTATAATAGCCAGAACCTGGAAAAAACCCAGATGTCCCTCAACAGAGGAGTGGATACAGAAATTGTGGTACATCTACACAGTGGAGTACTACTCAGCTATTAAAAACAATAAATTTATGAAATTCTTAGGTAAATGGATGGATCTGGAGAATATCATCCTGAGTGAGGTAACCCAATCACAAAAGAACAAACACGGTATGCACTCTCTGATAAGTGGTTATTAGCCCAGAAGTTTGGAATACAGGAAGAACAACCCACAAACCACAAGGAACTCAAGAAGAAGGAAGACCAAAGGTGGACATTTCATTCCTTCTTAAAAGGGGGAACCAAATACCCATGGAAGGAATGGCAGAGATTACTATGGAGCAGAGACTGAAGGAAAGACAAGCCAACCTAAATATAGTTATGTCCTGAGATGCTCTGACAGTACCTGACTAATACAGATGTAGAGGCTCACAGCTATCCATTGAACTGAGTACAGGGTC
>NW_022196905.1:205430759-205447057 GCF_008632895.1 Mastomys coucha
GGGGTTTGCAGCCCCTTAGGAAGAACAACAATATGAACTAACTAGTACTCTCAGAGCTCCCAGAGTCTCAACTAACCAAGGTCTGCACATGATGGGACTGATTGTTCTGGCAGCGCGTGCATAGTGGAGGATTGCAAATTTGATCATCAATGGGAGGAGAGGACCTCGGCCCTGTGAAGGTTCTGTGCCCCAGTGTTGGGGAATGCCAGGGCCAATAAGCAGGAGAGGGTGGGGTGGCAGGCATGGGGAGTGGGAAGGCAGTTGGGGTTTGTTTTTGTTGTTTTTGTTTCTTTGTTTTTTAGAGGGGAAACTGGGAAGGGAGAAATTTACATGTAAATAAAGAAAATATCTAATAAAATTAAAAAAAAAGACGTCACACTGCACTGATTTGTTATACCAAAGGGTGTGGGTGCTACTTGATGGGCAGTTGTTTAACCATACTAAACTGTCATGTCTGACAGGAAGATATGAATGGTACTCCTACCGTGCAGTGATGAGTCTGCACAGTTCTTTAGGCCTGTTCTGCAAACTCCCTTGAGGCTTTCCTAATTCTTTACTAGAGATGGATAGAGTCATTCTTCCAAACTCCTACAATAGTACTTCTCTTAACATCTATGTGCTTTTGTTTAGGCTACATATAAGGAACCATGAGGGTCATAAAACTCATTTATGTAGGGGAGAAATCTCAAGCATTATCATATTGTTTGCCATTTTCTGCATGTGATAAAGAAATAGGGTAGTCCTACTGAATATCTGGTTATAATGTACATATTTGTCATGTAAATTGGGGGGTCCAAAATGGCTTTTGCATAAGTTAAACAGAAGATGATAGTGAAAGCTAGAGTAACAGAGAGAAAGAAGAAAGAAAGAAAGAAAGAAAGAAAGAAAGAAAGAAAGAAAGAAAGAAAGAAAGAAAGGAGGAAGGAAGAAAGAAGGGAGGAAGGAAGAAAGAAGGGAGGAAGGAAGAAAGAAAGAAAGAAAGAAAGAAAGAAAGAAAGAAAGAAAGAAAGAAAGAAAGGAAGAAAGAAAGGAAGGAAGAAAGAGAGAGAAAGAGAGAAAGAATTGAATAAGAAGGGGAGAGGAGGGAAGGAAAAGGGGGGAAATGTATGGCAGGCAGAGAGAAAGATGAGAGGAAAGCATATGCACATCTGGAGGACTAGAGGAACCAAGGAGAGAGATGTGCTTGTGTGGGAGTGGCTGGTAGCTAGGAAGGAAAAATGCATCCAGAAAACTGACAAAGATGGAAATGAGCACTAGTCACTAGTAGGGACAAGATGGAAGCTTTGAACCAAACTGTGAACCAGAACTTTACCATGTGGTCTACTGAGAACATTTAAAGATTCAAACAAGAGTAGTGTGGAAAGGTCTGGCTTCTTTTAGGAACACTGTAGCTAGCTGATGAAGGAAAAGGCAGACAAGATAAAAACAGTTAAGAGGCAATGCCTGCCAGCTGGCCCATGAGAATCATAGACATTTTAAGTAGTGGAGATAAACAGGAGATGTATTTTTCCAAGTAGTACACGTACAGATCAAATACTTTAGGCCTTGGGAAGAGAGTATCAGACAAGGTGTTGAGGTATCTGCTGTTATCAGAATGATACGTGAGTCCCTGTGCTGCCGTTTACTGCTAAGAAGATTCGAGAAGAGAAGCCCTCGAGGCTCCTTGAGTCTCGGTGTTTTCTCAGTAGCAGCAGGCTTTTTGCAAGCTCTCCTGAGATCAGGGAAAAGATTGATAATAGTGCTGTAGTGTTCATCTGGTAAAAACAATATCTGGAATATCTTCATATCTAGGAAAAATAATTCTGAAAACTCCAAACGATTTTGTGAAGTTCATGACATGAGGCTTTTTAATTCAATTTTTAAGTAAAAGTTAAGAGAATAATCAATATAGACCCTTTAGTTGGGTTGATAGTTTTGATAACTTTTTCTATTAATTGATTTATTTATTCACTTTACATCCTGATCACACACACACCCTGATATAGCCTCTTCACCTATCTCCCCTCACCTTCTCCTCTGAGAGGGGTGTGGTCCTCCCTAGATATCACCACACCCTAGAACCAAAAGTCCCTGCAAGACGAAACACATCTTCTCCCACTGAGGCCAGACAAGGCAGCCCAGTGAGGGAAACATGATACACAGGGAGGCAAGAGTCAGGGACAACTCCTGCTCCAGTTGTTGGGGGACCTGCATGCAGACCAAGCTACACGTCTGTTGCATGTGTATGCAGGCCTCAGTCCAGCCCTTATATGCTCTTTGGTTCAGTCTCTAGGAACCCCCAAGTGTCTAGGTTGGTTGATTTTGTTGGTCTCCTTGTGGAGTCCCTATCCACTACAGGTCCTTCATTCTTTGCCCAACTCTTCTGCAAGACTTCTGGAAATGAGTTTAAACACAAAGCCCTGAAGTTCTTTTTCAGATTTTTTGAAAAGCATACTGATAGGACAGGAAGTATTCCACCTCTCCTCTCAATTGATCTGTGCACGTGGGGGGTGTGGGGGGGGGAAGCAAACACTAAGCCTAATAATTTAAGGCACCACTGAGGACTATGTCACAAAGTTCTTGAACAACTCCCATGCAGTGATGACAGTTACAAACACCTACATGTCCAGTTTTTTTTAGTCCACACCTTTATTTGTGAGAAATAGGGACAGATATGAAAAATAATGTTCAGTTTTGAGTCATGTTCCTATGAAAGAAAGGGGCTTGCCTACAGTAAGGGGCTGCCTTACAATCAAGTGGAAAGTGAAAATCCACATGGCTGTCTGGCTAAGTGGCCAGCCTGAAAAAAATGAAACTGAATACCTGGATAAACAGTAAGGCACAAACCTAAATTCCATTAAACTTTCATAATCCCAAGAATCTTATCCTAAACAAAAAGGTATAGAAAAATGCAAGGTGTATTTCTGCAAGCCTAAACTACATCCCAGAGAGACAGAGACAATAAAGAGACCAGCGCTCACCACGGGTTGTCAGATTTACTCCACATAACTCACACAAATAGCTTATTTTCCGCCAAGAAAAAGCTCTGGGATAGTCAAGGAGATATACCGAGTGTTTATTCAGAAATTACCTAGTGTAAAACTTAAGACATTTGTTTTCTTAAAGGCATCTGCCTGACATTTGAACTTCCTTATAAAATTGCATTAAATATGTATCAGCTTGGAGAGCCTACCAAAATAGAATAATGCATTTTCAATTTAGCCTGGGTTACACTTGACCTGTTTTAAAGTGTTCCTCTAATGAAATGGAAGCTATACCAAAATTAATTCTATGCGAGAGGCAGCCCAGACTCTGTGTTATTTAATCATAATGTATACCATCCTCTTTGCCTGAGCATGGAAACAATACAGAGGTGGAGATTGCTTTAATCTGGCAGGCCTGATAACATTGTCATAATAATCAAAATGAAGTTCAAGTGCTTTTCTGACCTGAACATAACACTCATGTTTTACAATAAAAAATAAGGAAGGGCAGGGAACCAAAGAGTCCCATCTGTGATCGCTTCAGCCTGTAGTTACACTGATAATTCTGTATCAAGGGCAGTTGAGCTAAAGCAGAAAACTACGGAAGCCAGTCTTGTTCATTACTGTCACCCTATTCATCTGCTAGACAATGTTCCCAGATTCAAAGCATTGTTCTCTCTAGTTAACCCAGCAGTGAGTTTCAACCTTACAAAGCTGTTCAAAACTATGCTTCTCACAGAAGAGAAAACTGAGGCCAGAAGAGTTTCCAAGTAGCACAGCCAGCCAGCCGCATAGCTGGCACTCCTAGAGTGTGGTTTCTACCAGCTCCACTGTACAGGTGTCTTCAGAAGTATGCTGGACATGAAGGGCATCTCACTGTGCTGGAGCTTGAACGTGAGGTAGAATCGTGGTCTAGACTGGCCAGATAGCCCAGTGGGTAAAGACGCCAAAGGTGTCAATGCTGCCAACTTGAGTTCAATCCCCGGAATGCACAGCGGAAGGATAGAACTGAATATAAGTAGCCCTCTGACCTTCACAAGCATACTGCAGCATAAACACACATGCCCGTGCACGCACACTCTCACACGCAAGCACAAAGAAAGTAAATAAATGTACGAAATATATTTTTAAAATTATAATTGAAGACAAGTCTTTTGCACCAGAGGGGCTGACAGCAGACAGAATTTAAAACAAAATAACGCAGGGGAGACACTATGATCAGGAAGGTGGTTCGCCCCCACCCCCACGAGGCTAATCTCTTTTTCTTGGATTATGCTAACCTCTGTCATTTCTGCAAACCTGGGAAACTGCAAAATTTGTGGTACTAGGGGACTGTGTTAGCTCTCTCCCCTGGTTTTTACTGTAGATAAAAACAGATAAGCCTAGTTGGAACACACACACACACACACACACACACACACACACACACGTCTCATACTATTAAATGTTGCTGCGGAAATCAAAACTAACCTTACTGAGTAATAGGGGACACTGTTATCTTTTACATATTTGCTTATTTGAGTATCCCACATATTCATAAAGCTTCTGACCTAGAGATCTTTAGAGGAGAATCTTGAACAATTAAAGACCTCAGGATTTTGCGAGGTTGGGGAAGGTTGGGGCTGCAGCTCTTGCAAGCAGGAACCTGTGCTGGGCAGATTGCTGAAGAGTGTGTAAGGAAGAGAGAAAGGAAACAAACTGAGTCACACAGAGACTATAGAACCTGCTAGATTTTATCCAGTAATAGTGGGAAACTACAGAAGTGACTCCAGCCAGAAGTGGCACAGCTAGGTGTATGTCTTTAGATTTTGCTCCGGGCTTTGTATAAGACTATCCTCTGACAACGGTCAACTCGTGCATTTCTCTCAGAAAAGTCTTGAGTGTGTGCTTTCATTCTGTTATGATTCATCTTTAGGATGACATGCCCTCTTTTAATATTCTCTTTCCTTTATATTTCTCCTTCTCCTCCTAAAATTTTTGCCATGAAATATTTTGTTAGAATTTTAATTGTTTGCATTTTATTTTAAAAATAAGTTAATGTATACTGACATCTATGATTGCAGTACATTAAAATATGTAAATAAAATATTCACAAGTATATTAATAACAACTTATCATAACTGTATTAATCCATCCTAGATTCATATGGCTGATAATATAATTCTAGAAAAAGCAAAGGAATTGTTATTAAAATATCTGATTATAGATATTTTGTACTAACAGGTACTGTAAAATGACAATGAGCTATTTATTAGTTATTGCTTCAGGAAAATTGCTTTAAAACACTATTAAATATTATCAAAATTTATGTCTGAAAATCTGTAACATCTTATATTTAATACATATAGATACAATTGCTTCTCTGGTATTCATTTAATTTTATTGTTTTTATTTGATAGATATAATTTAATTCTCCTATTTAACCTATAATTTAATTCTCCTATTTAACTTGGGCCGAAGAACTTTGATTCTTGTTTAGCAATCAGACTTCCTCAATTTATTGATATCTTTCTATTTGCCATGATAAGACCATTACCTGAACATGCTAACAACTGCTTGTTACTCTTCTCCCATTTTATTCATGATTTTTTAGAATTTAAGCACTTAATTTGCTATTTTTCTTGTTTAATTTTAAACTGGATCCCAGCAATTTTGATCTCTTTCTCTTTCTCCTTCTCTGTCTTACCCTTGCTCTCTTTCTAGCTTTGGCTCTCTCATCTCCCCCCTCTGTCTCTCTCAGTCTCTCTGTCTCTGTCTCTGTCTCTCTCCCTTGCTCTCTTTCTAACTCTGGATCTCTCATCTCCCCCCTCTGTCTCTGTGTGTGTCTCTGTCTCTGTCTCTGTCTCTCTCCCTCTCTCCCTTGCTCTCTTTCTAACTCTGGATCTCTCATCTCCCCCCTCTGTCTCTCTCAGTCTCTCTGTCTCTGTCTCTGTCTCTCTCCCTCTCTCCCTTGCTCTCTTTCTAACTCTGGCTCTCTCATCTCCCCCCTCTGTCTCTCTCAGTCTCTCTGTCTCTGTCTCTCTCCCTCTCTCCCTTGCTCTAATTCTAGCTTTGGTTCTCCCTGGCTCCCTGTCCTTCACCCCAGGCTTCTCATCACCCTTCTTACTCTCTCTGCTCTCAGGCCTCTTCTCTCCCCTTTCTTTTTCTTTCCCCTTACCCTGGCCACAGTAAAATTAACTGAGAAATTCCTCAGTGCTTCTCCATGACACTTGTAGCATCCCTATCTATTTCTTCTTTAGTTGTATTCACTGGAACATCTATTCCATGAGTAATCTGATTGGGTAATCTTGCCAAAATTTCTGATATCTTAGATGCCTAATAATATTTGAATCTTTCCCCGGTTAAAGAGTAATTCAACCAGATATAGTTCCATACACTAAAATTGTTACACCATGAAATCTTATTTATCAAATATGTAACAAAAATGATTGTCAAGCTTATAGAGAGTGGTTATCACACTCTGGGTGCTTTTAGAATACTGTCACTGACTTAGTTGGGGTTTCTATTGCTGTGGAGAGACACCATGACTACAGCAATTCTTATGAAGGAAAATTTAATTTGGGATGGCTTACAATTTCAGAAGTTTAGTCCATTTTCATTATGTCAAGAAGCATTAGCCGGGCGGTGGTGGCGCACGCCTTTAATCCCAGCACTTGGGAGGCAGAGGCAGGCAGATTTCTGAGTTCGAGGCCAGCCTGGTCTACAGAGTGAGTTCCAGGACAGCCAGGGCTACAGAGAAACCCTGTCTCAAAAAACCAAAAAAAAAAAAAAAAAAAAAAAAAAAAAAAGAAGCATGGTGGCATGCAGGCAAACATGGTGCTGGAGAAAGAGCTGAAAGTTTTATATCTTGATCTGTAGGCAAAGAAAGAGATCATGTGCCACACTAGGCATAGTTTGAGCATATAAGACCTCAAAGCCCACCTCTACAGTGACACACTTCCTTTATCAATTCCATACATCCTAAGAATGTCACTTCCCACGGGTCACACATTTGAACACATGAGTCTATAGGGGCATACATGTCCATCACAGTCATTATCTTTGATATTACTTATCTTTGCTATAGAGACTAAACAATATTTTCCCTTCTACTTTGTGCTTAGCCCTCTTCTAATTCTCTCAAAGTATGATCTTCCTTGAAGGCTATCTGCAATATTGTATCCAATGTGCATCCTTATATACTTTCTTTCTTTGGAACAACTATATAGAAAAACTTGATTCCTTCCATAGTATATTCTATGTCAACTATTATGTTTTCAAGTTTAGTGTTTTCAATTCTATGATTTATTTTCTAGCTTCCTGTTAGTGGTATCTTA
This sequence comes from Mastomys coucha, assembly GCF_008632895.1. Classification (NCBI taxonomy): domain Eukaryota; kingdom Metazoa; phylum Chordata; class Mammalia; order Rodentia; family Muridae; genus Mastomys; species Mastomys coucha. Next base: position 205,438,039 of record NW_022196905.1, read on the forward strand.
TCTTTCCCCTAAGCATAAATGTTCATACTGCACCTGTTTGAAGGTATATTTCCAGCTATTGTTCTCTGGGGCTACATATTCAACTTCAGTCTTTCATTTATAACCATTGTTAATTTATCAGGTACTCTCCCGTTGATTCTGGAGTTTCAGTTTCTCTGTGGCCATCAGTTTCTTCCAGTTGGTGGCGCTGAGGGCATGCTAAGGCAGGGCTGGGGATAAATATCGAGGCACAGAGTCTCAAAACACTGAAACGACTATTGATAGCCTCCATTTGATGTTACTACTCTTATAACTCATGTCAGAATTCTGCATGAGCCATGGCAGGAAGACTGCCTGTGGAGGAGACTATTAGAATAATGCCTAATGGTCCAGGGACCTAGTATGTAAGACATTAGGGGTTTTAAATGCCTGAAGACCGTTTTATTACTCCACCCATAACTTCCGTTTCCTTTTCATTTGTCTCTTTATAGCCTATGTCTCTCTAAATCATTCATTTTTCTGGGTGTCAACGTGACTTTGTCATGGAAAGAGAAAAGAATGGGTATCTGAGGACACAGAGAAGCATCAAAGGCCTTTCTTCACCAGCTCCTACACTGGCCAGGGGTAGGCCTACAGTAGATCAAATGAAGGTGGTGGCTTATTTATGTTTCCTAAGTGCTGCTTTAACTGTATGTTTGAGTTAGTAGGGGTGGTTGGAAACTCACACTGCCTTTCCTTCATGAAAAGAGTAGGTGTTTTGTTTTTTACCCTGCTTTTCTCACATTTCTTTGATTTGAATCAATATTATCTACTTTTTCCAACTCTAATTCATGATTATATTCACAACAGATTCCAAAAGTAATATTTAATACATCAATCCCGCCCATGGCTTATGACAGACACTGTAAAAACACATTTGGCTTCTATCAAATACTGCCTATAGATTTTTATGTCTAATCATAACTTACTATCTTCCAGTTTTGTTTTTAGATATGGTAATACCTCATCTATTCTTTTCAATGAATTCATAGAGTATATGTTTTATGAACACTAAAATGGAAAATCTTACCTAATATTTGCTCTATTGCCATTTTGTCTAGATACAGAATACTACAAAGGTCTACATTTTATCAGTGAAAACAAACTAAATCAATACAAAAAAAAGATAAAAAGACAACAAAGGAAAAGCCTGATTTTAAGAATATTTAATCTCAGTGTCTAGCCATGTTTGGTGTGCTTTTTTTAGTTAGATTATTTTCTTCTATTTTTTTATCCTATTCTGGTCTGTTTGTTTTGGACTTGGTTTAATTATTTTCTACTTTATTTTAATTATTTGTTTTATCATTTTATTTTGTTTTGTTTTTATTATTTATTTTAATTGATTAATTTTAATTAATTAAGTAATGCTTAAGTTTTTTTTTAAAATTAATGACTTTTACTTTTATATTATAAGCAATGGGCAGGCTTGATATATTAAACATTACTTTCAGAATCTGTTGTCAATATAATTATGAATCATTATTTTATAGTATTATTTACTGTTCACTTTCTAACACAAGAGAAAATGAAAAGGTGTAGATTTGGATGGGAGGGGACTTGGGAAGGACTTGGGAGGAGTTGAGAGAAAGGAAACCATAATCACAATATACTATAAGAAAATATCCATTTTGGATAAAAGAAAAAATATTTTAAAAGACTATTAAAAAGTTTGTAGAACCTAAACTATTCAACTTTAAAATAAAATGCAATTGTTACAAAATACTGATCCAACTATGAATTAATACATTCTTGGGGTAAATTAATAGTTATTTAGTAGACTTTTGGTTAAATGTTAAGTAGATGGACATTAAGCAAAATCTTTGACAGGTAACTTTATGTCTCAGAAAGTATTCTTAATGAACAGATACCTGTCGCTTACTTTACAGTGTTGACTTCCACCTGTTGTGTGCTCTCTGTCCATGGTCAAGTACAAGGTTCCTAAAGATATCTAGTTCTTAATCATGGAAATCTGTGAATATGTTGTCTTCTGTGACAAAGCATTTGGAAGAAAGTTCATGAAACTCACAGTCAAATGGATGGAACTTGAGAATATCATCTTTTATAACTCAGTCACAAAAGAACACACATAGTATGTCCTCAGTAATAAGTGGATATTATCCCAAAAGTTCAGAATGCCCAAGGTTCAATTCACAGAACATATGAAGCCTAAGAAGAAGGAAGACCAAAATGAGGATGCTTCAGCGCTTTTTAGAATAGTGAACAAATTACTCACAGGAGAAAATATGGAGACAAAGTATGGAGCATAGACTGAAGGAAAGGCCATACAGAGACTCCCTCACCTGGGGATATATCCCATATACAGCCAACAAACCCATACTCTATTTTGGATGCTGAGAAGTGCTTGATGACAGAGGCCTGATATGGCTGTCTCCTGAGAGGCTCTGCCAGAGGCTGACAAATACAGAGGCAGATGCTCACAGCCAACCATTAGACTTAGTGCAGGGGTCCCGGATGGAGGAGTTGGAGAATGGACTGAAGATGCTGAGAAGGTTTGCAGTCCCATGGGAGGAGCAACAGTGTTAATAGGCCAGACTCCCCAGAAGCTCCCGGGATTGGACCACCAACCAAAGAATGGCTGCATATGAGGCAGAGGATACCCTTGCTGGACATCAGTGGGAGGAGTGGCCATTGGGCCTGAAGATGTTAGATGCCCTAGTGTAGGGGAATGCTATGGCAAGAAGACAAGAGTGGGTGTGTGGGTTGGGGAGCAACCCAACAGAAGCAGGGGGAGGGAGGATGGGACAGGAGGTTTCGGAAGGGGAGAACTGGAAGGGGAAAACATTTGAAATGTAAATAAAGAAAATATTTTAAAAAAAAAAAAAAAAAAAAGATCTTGAGATGGAAGGATTCTCACAAATTATCGCGGTGGACCCAATGTAATCACAATGGTTATGACCCAAGGGAGACAGTAGATATGTCAAAAAAGAGGCATATAACAATAGAACCAGACATTCTTTTTGCATTTCTGAGCCAATGATAACTCAGTAAAAGATTTAAAGCGAAATTCTTAGATCCCTGAGCCTGCACTTCATATTCTGTGTGAAAACAATGCTAGGTTAACCAAGTGAAACACTTCAGTCACAGTGACTCTCACAGGAGAAAACAGATTCATCTTCTTCTTTTCTTTATTCAAACAATAAATGAATACATTTAAAATGGACAATAACATAGAGCATAACATTAAAAAAATTTAAAATGTGTTGAGACGACCTTTAAAAATGTACAGGCCAGTGTCATTTAATTTTAGAAAGAAAATCACAATTCTTCTTTCAGACTAAATTGCTGAGGGTTTTATACAAATATATAATTGTGTAAGAAGAAAATCATATGCTGACCTGCTTGATTGCATTCCATTCAAAATTCTGCTAATCTAGCATATGCCAATTAAAACATCTGTACACTTACTTATTTATTACAAAGAAATGTGTAAGGAAGTACAGAATAAGAAATTGACCTAAAAGTTAACCTTGAGGAGTGGGGGATGTCAATTGTCATCTCTGGTTTACCTTAGAATCACCTAAGGGAAATACAGACATAAAAAAATTAAATAGAGGCTGGCAGAATACTAAATGTACTAACTCCAATCCATGATGAAAAATAGGAAGTCACTACTGCATCATGGCAGTGGTTAAAGGTTGTATATTTTGAAGCTGTCAGAAGGCCAGTACACCCTCATTTATTCTCAGCTTTGGTACATCTTGTTATTGACTATATTCATGGAGAAACAGTTATAATCATAGAAGGAAATAAAGCACAAGAACTTTTTGTTTGTTCATTCATTTGTTTATTTTTAATTAATTAATTAATTTACATCCCAACTGCAGTTTCTCCTCCTCTCCTCCCAGTTCTTCTCTCACAACACCCCACAACCCCACAATAGCCCACTCCCCACTCTCTACATAAAGACCAAGCTACAAAACTATAACACACGCAGAAGCCCTAGGTCAGTCCCATGCATGCTTCTGGTTGTCAATTCTGTCTCTTTGAGACCCAAGGTAGTTGATTCTGTAAGTTTTCTTGTGGTGTCCTTGACCCCTGTGGGTCCTACGATCCTTCCTCTTCCTCTTCCATATGATTCCCTAAGCTTCACCTAATGTTTGACTATGGGTCTCTGCATCTGTTTCCATCAGTTGCTAAATGAAGTCTTTCTGATGATGGTTATGCTAGGCTCCTGTTTACAAGTATAACAGAATATCATTAATATGTCAGGAATGATCTCTTTCTCATGGCATACATTTCAACCTGGACCAATCATTGGTTGTCCATTTCCTCAATTTCTGCTTCATCTTTATTCCTGTTTATATTTTAGGGTAGACAAATTGTAAATCAAAGGTTTGGGGGCTGAGTTGGTGTCACAATCTCTCCAACAGAAATCTTGTCTGATTACAGGAGATGGCCAGTTCAAGCTCCATATCCCCATTACTAGGAGTCTCAGCTAGGATCACCCTCAGATTCTTGGGGGTTTCCACTATATTAGCTTTCTACCTTGTTCCAGAAATGCCCCACCCATTCTATTTGTCTCTCTCAGTATTCTCTCTCTCTCTCTCTCTCTCTCTCTCTCTCTCTCTCTCTTTCTCTCTCTCTCTCTCTCTCTCTCTCTCTCCCTCTCCCTCTCCCTCTCCCTCTTTCTCTCTCTTTTCCCCTACATAATTTCTCCTGTTCCCATCTTTACTCCCACCTCCATGAAGTCCCTTCCCCCCACACACAATATTTATTCTTTTTCTCTTTCTCAAGTTTCAAGTTTCTTGTTTCCTCCTTGTTATTTAGTTTCTTTGAGTCTATGGGATATAGCATGGTTAACATTTACTTTATGGCTAACCACTTATAAGTGAGAACATACCTTATTTGTTTTTCCTGGGTTACCTCACTCAGGATGGTCTTTTCTAGTTCCATCCATTTGCTGGCAAATTTCATGACGTCATAGTTTTTAAAAGCTCAATAATACTTCAGTGTGTTGATGAACTTCATTTTCTTTATCCATTCTTTGGTTAAGATACATCTAGGTTGTATCCAGGTTCTGACTATTATGATTAAAGCTGCTATGGAAAAATTGAACAGTATTCTTGTGGTATGGTGGAGCATCCTTTAGAGTATATGCCTAAGAGTGGTGTAGCTGAGTCTTGAGGTAGAACTCTTCCTGATTTTGAGAGAAAGCACTAAATTGATTTCCAACATAGTTGTACAAGTTTGCATCCCCAACAGCAATGGAGGAGTGTTGCCCCTTGTTCCACATCCTCACTATCATGAGCTGTCACTTGACTTCAAATTACACATTCTGAGGAGTATAAGATGAAATCTTAGAGTCCTTTTAATTTGCATTTGTTTCCCTGATGGCTAATCATGTCAGCCATTAGAGATTTCCCTTAGAGAATTCCATTTAGATCTGTACCCAATTTTTTATTGGATATTTTCCTTATTTATATTTCAAATGTTTTCCCCTTTCCAGGTCTCCCCTTCAGAAACCCCCTATCCCATCCCCACTCTCCCTGTCTCTGTGAGTGTGCTCCCCCCAACCCACTCCTATCCTCCTGCCCTGGCATTCCCCTACAATGGGGCATCAAACACCCTCAGGCCCAAGGGCCTCTCCTCCCACTGATGTCCAACAAGGCCATCCTCTGCCACATATGTGGCCAGCGCCATGGGTCGCTCCATGTGTATTCTTTGATTGGTGGTCCAATCCCTAGGAGTTCCTGGGACCTGGCCTGTTGACACTGTTGCTCTTTCCATGGGCCTGCAAATCCCCTTAGCTGCTTCAGTACCTTCTCCAACTCCTCCATCGGGGACCCCCGAGCTCAGTACAATGGTTGACTGCTAGCTTCCACCTCTATATTTGTCAGGCTCTGGCAGAGCCTCTCAGGAGACAGCCATATCAGGCTTCCATCACCAAGCACTTCTTGACATCTACCATAACATCCGGGTTTGGTGACTGTATATGGGATATATCCCCAGGTGGGGCAGTCTCTGTATGGCCTTTCCTTCAGTCTCTGCTCCATACTTTGTCTCCATATTTCCTCTTATGAGTATTTGTTCCCCCTTCTAAGAAGCACAGAAGCATCCACATTTTGGTCTTCCTTCTTGTTAGGCTTCATATGGTCTGTGAATTGAATCTTGGGTATCCCGAACTTTTGGTCTAATATCCGCTTACTAGTGAGTACATACCATGTTTGATCCTTTGTGATTGAGTCACTTCACTCAGAATGATATTCTCAAGTTCCATCCATTTCCCTGCGAATTTCATGAAGGCATTGTTTTTAATAGCTGAGTAGTATTTCATTGTGAACATGTGCCACATTTTCTGTTTCCATTTCTCTGTTGAGGGACATCTTGGCTGCTTCCAGCTTCTGGCTATTAAAAATAAGGCTGCTATGAACATAGTGGAGTAAGTGTCCTTATTACATGTTGGAGCATCTTATGGGTATATGCCCAGGAGTGGTATAGCTGGATCCTCAGGTAGTACTATGTCCAGTTTTCTGAGCAACTGCCAAACTGATAACCATTGTACACCATTTTTAATTGGGTTATTTGGGTTGTTGGTGTGTAACTCCTTTATTTCTTTATATATTTTGTGTATCATCCCTCTGTCAGATGTGGGGTTAGTGAAGATCTTTTCCCATCCTGCAGACTTCTCTTTTGTCCTATTGATGGTCTCCATTGCCTTACTGAAACTTTTCAGGTTTATGAGGTCCCATTTAGTAATTGTTGATCCTAGTGCTTGAGCTATTGGTGTTCTGTTCAGTAAGGTGCGTCCTAGAGGCACAAAATCTTTTGCAATGGTAAATAGTAATCATTTTATATTGATATCTGCTTCTCTGAGAGAAAGATTCATTATGTATCCAACTGTTAAAAAGGGAGCTGGGCAAGAGATTCATAAATGTTCTAGATCACTAGAAGTGAAAGGCCTGGGCCAGTGAACAAGTGAACCCAGAAGAAATGAAGACAAAGACAACATTTTTGCCCTTCAGATGGTGTCTAGGTCACCCTGACCCTTTTCTTGTCCATGTGCATGAGAGACAATACTCAAAGACTCAGCAGAAAGTTAGAGCCCTTATGTTTGTTAACCATTATACTCTCAAATCCCAATGCATCTATATGACCCAACATTTATTAAATTAGAATATTATTCTTGACCTTTACTGAATGTAAAGAAATTGTTGGATCTATAATCTGTGAAAATCATAGACTTCTAGCTGAAACACAGGAGACAAAGAGAAAGAAGAAGGAACAAAAGGAAGGTAAAAAAGAAAACATGTGAAGTTAGAAAATTGTGAAACAAAATGAAAGTGCAGGTGGGGACATAAGGACATGGATATAATTTCTTACGTATTTATTTAGATATGTATTAAATATCTATTACCTATTTATAATTTTATCTTATTTCTATATATAATTTTATATATAAAAATTAATTTTGTCTCTAATTTTTGCTTTCTAATTTTTATATATTATTTAGAAAAATCCTATCACATGCTAATTATTTTAACTTTATAGTTAGATTTTTATACTGATCTCTTTCACACAACCTAGATGTTATTATGCATGATGGTAATTATGACTAGGAAACCATATTTTTTGCAAACAACTTGAAAATATGTCACCTATGTTGACTTTCCCCATATTCTAAAAGTATTGTGGATCTTAATTTTATCAGAGACAGCTAACTGAAGAGTTACAAACCTCATCTCTTTAAAGACTTTGAAGAATTAACAGAACATGGTGAAATATCTGGCTATGTTGTGTCTATGTTTCTCCAGGAGCATTCACCAACTTCATAAGCTGTTAAACAGTTGAAAACTGGATAAACCAAAGTTAGATCCCTGGACATACTTCTCCAGTACCCAGAAAAATGAGTATTCCCTTCAATAACTAGTCAAAGTTAAACCCAAGGGCTGAGTGTGAAAATGAAGTAGACACAGCCTGAAAGAATCCCTGGAACAGGAGTCATGAAATCATGGAGTGTTATTGGCATCATGCTCCTTGCTTTGCACAATCTTAAATTCATCTCTATTATGATGGCTGGTAAAGGCTAAATATTCAATGGACATATTGAGACAAGCCATGGCCCAATCAGAAAATGGGAAGCCATTGTCCACGTGCAGGCTACTTGCCAGAGTGGCTGAAAGCTGTTCTCAACCTTAGAAGATCTGAGACCTGGAGGCCTGAGAAACTCTCATAGACAGCCAAGCTCCTCATGAACGAAATGCCACAGGAGGGTTTCTAACTGTCTTCATAAAAGCTGCTGCTGAATTTTTCAAGAAATTATCTGTGGTTCCCACAAAGTACCTCGCTGTACAGAAGGGAAGTAGACAAACCTAAAAGGCTCACCAGAAAGCCACTGTGATTCTCGGGTTAGCCCATACATTCAAATGCAAATACTTATGAAGGGTGAATTTTGAATTTAATCTTTTAAACTGCTCCAAAGCCTTTCTTGAGAAAACTTATTGGGGGAGAGAGGGGATTGCAATAGCATCTTAAGTCATAGCTTACTCTAATTTCTGACTTGGCATAAGCTAATCCACTCAGATCTTTGCCAATGCTGTACCTCTACAATAAACTACTATGCTCTCAATCTGCCTCCAGAATGTCATCATTAGCAAACAAAGCGAAGTTCTTAACCTTCCCTCAAGACTATCTTGTCCTTGCCATCTCTGGCATCAGGCATTCCTCTGGGCCGTTCTCTCTCATGATTTATATTTATAACAGTATTTTTCAAACTGATTCTTTACCCTTGGGTTTTACCTGAAACCCTAACCATTTGTTTTTATTGTGTGGGGGTTTTATTTTATATGTGTGAGTGTTTTGCCATCATGTACAGCTGTATACTGTGTGCTTGCCTATTGCCTGTTGGATCCCTTGGAACTGGAATATGGTGAGCTACCATATAGGTGCTATGAATCAAACATGGATCCTCTGGGAGAGCAGAAAGAGCTCTTAACTACTGAGCCATCTCTCTAGCTTCTCTAATTGTTCCTAAGATAGTCAC
>NW_022196905.1:205447067-205465704 GCF_008632895.1 Mastomys coucha
TTGTGGAAATCTGGACATTCTAAATATACTCATAAAGATAGAGTGAGGTTTCCCTCATGTTTTGCCTGTTCATTCCAAACAGAGTAAAATAAAATCACAGACAGTTTGTCATATCCTTATGTTATCTAAGGAACACAATTCCATCCCTCCACGACAATAGACTTTCTAACTGGGAAGATTTGGCAAAGTTGTTATAAGGACTTTGTAGTCATTCGTTCTAACAGGAAAATTTCGAAATAAGCTTTCCAAAGGCAGCAGCCTCCCTTCATAATAGTGAGCAAAAAAAGCCAGCATAGATGTCCATCAGCAGATGAATGGATAAAGAAAAACTACAACATGTAAAATGGCATTTTATTCAGCTGTAAAGAAAGGTGAAATAATGAATGGGTAAAGAATGGATCTAGAAATTACTAAGCAAAATAACTTAGAAAGACCCACATTACATGTTCTATATCATATGTGGACCACGAATTTTAAATTTTACTTGTGTGTTTTATAAGGACTGGTAAGTATTGGTCATGGAACTTGAAAGCACATCAGAAGATAAAAGAGGTCTGACTAAGGGAGGGAAAACAAAGGATGGAAAGGGGACTGAAGAAGGGGGTACAAGGCAGGAAGCGAGAGGGGGGTGTCAGACAGTAAAGTATAAGTAAAATGTAATAATGAATCTATTACTATGTATGGTTATTTAAAATTGAAAGAACCTTCACTGGGGACCCTGCATTCAGTTCGATGGATGGCTGTCCACCAACCAAGGACTGCACATAGAGGGGTCTGATTGTTCAAGCAGCATGTGTATGGTAGAGGATTGCAAAATCGATCATCAATAGGAGGAGAGGACCTCGGCCCTGTGAAGGTTCTGTGCCCCAGTGTAAGGGGATGCCAGGGCCAGAAAGTGGGAGAGGGTGGGGTGGCAGGCATGGGGAGGGAGGAGGCAACAGGGGTTTGTTTTTGTTTGTTTTTTTGTTTTTTGGAGGGGAAACTGGGAATGGAGAAATTCGCATGTAAATAAAGAATATATCTAAAATAAAAAAAATAAAATTGAAAGAACCATTCTTTTTAAATTGTTTCATTACAATTATTTGTGTGTGAACATGGAGAATTTGGGGTAGAAGGATATGCCAAGATATACATGTAGACTTCAGAGGACAAGCTGTGTGAACTGATTCTCCCCTTCTGTCATATGAATCCCAGGGATCTAATTCGAGTCTTCAGGCTTGAGGGCCAGTGCTTTGCCCACGCAGCCCTCATACCAGCCTGAAGGAATGCTCGTAAACACTATACTCTTACTGGGTAGGGACGAGGCCTTGTGTCTATTTTCCCTTCTCCATGCTGAGACGATGCATGCCATCACAGCCTCTGCGTACCAATGCTGTTGTGTCTGGGTGATCCTGTTTCCTCGGAGGCATCCACCACCTCTGGCTCTTACAATCTTTACCTCCTCTTCCTCATAGATCCCTGAGCCTTGGGTTAGGGTGATAAAAGTTCTATTTAGGGCTGAATGTTCCCAAGTCTCTCTCTGCCTACAGACTGTCCAGTTGTGGGTCTATGTGATAATTTCCATTTACTGTAAGAAGCAACTTCTCTGAGGAGAGTTGAGTGATTAACAAATCCTAAACCAGTTTTCTCCAAACTGTCCCTCGCTATAAGCAACCACTCTCTGCCTAAGAGTGGTTTGCTGACACAAAATGTACTTGTGCGTGTGTGTGTGTGTGTGTGAGAGAGAGAGAGAGAGAGAGAGAGAGAGAGAGAGAGAGAGAGAAAAGAGAGAGAGAGAGAGAAGAGAGAGAGAGAGAAGAGAGAGAGAGAGAAGAGAGAGAGAGAGAGAGAGAGAGAGAGAGAGAGAGAGAGAGAGGACAGAGGACACCTTGCAGGAATCAGTTCTCTCCCTCTACTGCACTATATGGATCGTATAGATCAGATTCAGGTCCTTGGGCTTTTTAGCATGCACTTCTACCCACTGCTGTGTTTTTCAAAAGCATTGGGTTAGGGCTTTAAAAAGAATAACCTGAAAACATTTTCTCTATGAAATTCCCCTGTGTTATTTTAGACACCAAATACTAAGAAAACAACTGGCAAGGCAACTTCTAGATGCAGGAGGGGGGAAAATGTGTTTCTCAAAAAGCTTAGAGCCAAAGTATAAGACAAAACCAAGAAAAGCCAGGGTTTTATGTGTTCTATTTACCTTTTCTAAACTCAAATTTTAAATTGTTTTTAAATTACACTTTAAAATGGGAACCTATGACAGTGGTTAGAAACAGGAAGTATAAAGCAGAACCTGGAGATCTGAGAAACAGGCCAAGAAGCACAATACTGAGTATCAGGTCTTGTGACTTGACCTCCTCTCATGGTCCCCCTGCTCCTTGCAAATAAACACGACAGTGAGAAATCCTAATAGCTGGTCCATCGACTCATGAAGTTAGCACGGTGAAGAGAGTAGGAAGAAATGACATATGCCATGTTAAAGGAAAGGAGTGTTTCCATTTAGAGAGATAGCAGTGCTCTGAGCACTAAGAGCAGCCCTGGAAATGTCCTGATAACAAACACAAGAAGGCAGAGCTCTTGCAGCAAGACCTATCCACATTGACAGAAATTCCAGGGACTTTTGGAAATTATTAATTTCCATATAATAAAATGTACTTTCTGTTACTGGCCAAATATTTCTTTTAAAGATGAGATTCAGTCATAGACTAAATGAAGCTCCTGAGAGAAAAAATGCAATATACATCTGCAGGATGATGTCCAGAACTTTATCAAGCCAAGTGACTTTATCAGACAAAGTATGTCATGTTCTTTAAAAGACATATGCAGCATCTGTTTGTTTATGTATATCTTTGAAAGAACTTGTCAAGCAATTTTGTATGGGTGTGTTAGCTTGTAGTACTAAATTCTCTAACCACAAGAACAGCACAGTTGGTTTCTGTATAGTAAAGTTTAAGTCATTCTCTTTAATGCTGTAGAATGTTCTAAAATTGTGAGCACCAAGTCCAAACAATTGTGTTCAGTGAGTAGTTAGCCACATTAGGACAGGCATCTAATTCTCTCTCAGATGGAAGATACTGTTGCCTGGGAGGGTCCCCTCCTTCCAAATCACCAGTTAAAGTCATATTTTGTGATCATATTTAGTATAGAAATCAGTATCTTCTGGTCTGGATCAATATTTTTTTTATTTTTTTCTGGTTTTAAGAAAAACTAAAATTAAAAATGGGACCTTAGCTGGGGGTTGTGGTGTCACATGCCTTTAATTCCAGCACTTGGGAGGCAGAGGCAGGCAGATTTCTGAGTTCAAGGCCAGCCTGGGCTACAGAGTGAGTTCCAGGACAGCCAGAGCTATACATAGAAACCCTGTCTCAAAAACAAAAAAAAAACAAACAAACAAACAAGCAAAAATTGGACCTTAAAAATATATCTGAACGTTGGCCCCTCAGACTTGATTTCATCATGTTAACAATATAAACTAAGCATTTTCATGGAGACCTTTAATCTCAGCAGTCTGGTGGTGGGAGAAAGGCTGATAGCTCAGGCATAATTTGAGCCAAATTCTATAATTAATAAATAATTATAGAATTAATTAATAATTTCCCTTGAAATTTCAAGCATGAGGTGAAGAAGATGTCTTGCTGCATAATGCATTTACCAAACAAACCTGATAGTCTTAGTGTGGGTTTCCAGAACCCACATAAAAGCCACACACAGTATTATACATGTATGTTCCCAGCTCCTCAAGGAGGTCAGAGGTAGAGAGTAGGGAATTTCTGGAAGGTCACAGGCCAGCATGCACTGCAGTGCATGACAAGACAGTCCCTGTATCAAAGTAGGTGGGATGAGGACCAACCCCCAAAGTTGCCCTCTGCCCTTTCTACATGTGTGTAGAACACGTGTGTCCACACTTAAACAGATGAACACACACACAGGTGCAAACACATACATGTGCATACACACACACACACACACACACACACACACACAGATAACAAAGATAAAGAAACTACGAGGGAGGAAGGGGATGGCGTCCTTGCAGAATGTGGGTTGCTTTTAGCTACATCAAGGACACTGAGGTCCCTGCAGGTGGTACACAGGCGACTGGGACAGCAGAGACGTCCCCTCTGCTTCTTGAAAGACAACATGTTTAGTTCAATCCATCCATTTTAAACTTAAAAGTACTGTATACTACTTAATTTGTGGGGGGTGGGGGGGAGCCTTACCGATTTTTAATTGTTAATCATTGGTTTGAAAGTTTTACCTAATTGTAAAAGAGAATCTGGTTTCCGCATTTCAAAATAATCATGTATGTATAACTGGACTACACTGAGCAGTATGTCTTCAGTAAAAATGCCACTTAAGCAGGGCATCGTTTACTGTTTTCTAAGGAATAGGCAAAAAGAGCAGGCAGCCCAGATCTATCTTGCTTCTTAGAGTAAATGAATAGGATGCTTTCTCGGGCTTTTGCCCAGTTGTGGATGCTAATGGACTTCACTGTGTTTAAGGAAGGAGATGCTGAGGCTGTGCTGAGGCTGTTCTGCTGACTGTTTTTCTGTGTCTGGTCCCCAGTTAGATGATGCAAATCCGCATATCACAGCTGACTGCAGGCAATGTTCTCATCTGCTTGGTTTTTTTTTTCTTCTCAGAGCCCCTATTTTTAGCAAGTACACTCAAGCCTCCATCCAGCTGTATCTACAGCTCAAGGTCCCAATGAACAACTAACTTAACAGCAGTTTACAAGATGAGAGCAAGGGAATTTCACTTCCATCAATGTGCAGGTTCAAGGTTCTCGTCTCTGAATATTAGATCATAGGTACTACTATCATGAGTTCACATGGTTGTTCGTATTAAAGTCCGAACATTCTAGGAGCTCAAGAAGTCTAGCGCCATGATGTGCTGGAGAAGGAACTGTGGTAGGATAGAGGTGTCCTGAGTTTTGTGCTTTTTGGTTGCTTGGGTTAGCTGCCCCAGCTCTAAGGGCTTTGGATTCTACGTGTGGAAATAGAGCCAAGAAAACTAGACAATCAGAGTAGCAGCATTGGGGAGTATGATCTGAATTCACTCCTAAAATACAAAGAGAAATGCTCAACAACTTGTGTGTGTATGTGTATACATGCCTGCCCGTGTGTGTGGCCCACGTGTGCTCTTCCATTATTCTCCATTTTGTTTTTTGAGACAAGGCCTCTCACTGAGCCTGGAGCTTAATGAGCAGTAAGTCACAGGAATCCTCTACTCTGCTCTCCCCGCTTTCCACCCCACCCCCAACATTCAAGTTACAGGTGGGCATCATCATGCCTGGCTGGACCTGGGAGCTGGGCATCCAAGTTCAGGGGATCATGCTTGCGCAGCAAGCCCTTGACTGGATGAGACATCTCCTCAGCCATACAGGATAATTTCTGTCTGAAAACTCTCTCAATGCCAAGCTCTGCTAGCAAGAAGAAAAAGCTATACAAATTAGGAAGGGTGAGGAAAATATAAACTGGAGAGAGGAGCCTGAGAGTTGGAGCCTGTAATCTGTAATCACTTAGTGCACAGCTGTCAAGGTCTACACATGCCTGTGCCAAAGAACACTACTGCGCTGAACAAAGGAGAAAGGCCTTTTAAAATGCCACAGTTTTATTACAAGATTCTACTGCAGGGATGAATACCACAGTGACAGAGGGACAAAGACACAGGAATATTTGCTAATAAATATAATCACAGATTTATACTGCACTCCAGTGAGAAGTTCAAATTTTTATGTTTTAGAGATCTAGGAAATATTTTTTTCTAAATTAATGATTATTGCCTGACAAGCAAACACACTCTGTCTGAAACCTGGGGTCACAACAGGGCAGAGAGTATATATGCTGAGTTTGGATTTTTCTTCTCCTCTTGCACCCAGGGTACTGCATTAAGCATATGCCCAAGGTCATATGTGCAGGATATTTTTAAACTGTCAAAACAGAGAAATATGGTACCTCTAAATACTTCAACTTGAGGGAATTTCTCCACAGAGTCCAGCATGAGAACAAACACACTGTGAAATAATTCTTAAACATCCACATAACACTGGTAATTATAATGCTTTTCAGAAACTCATTCATATTAACATATAATAATAATCAGAGATCAACATATATCTGATGAATGGTTAAGGAATGGGGCAGAGAAAAAAAAGATATAAAAAGAAGAGGTAAAGAAAATAGAGACCATGAAAGGCACCAAAACCTTGTTCATGTAATGTCCCATTGGAAGGGAAGATTTAATGAGCAGAAATGTGTGCAAAGATATATAATGCAAAGCTGAGAATATGGAGATGGCTCAGGGTTAGAGCTGTAGACTACTGTCTTAGTCAGGGTTTCTATTCCTGCACAAAACATCATGACCAAGAAGCAAGCTGGGGAGGAAAAGGGTTATTCAGCTTACACTTCCACACTGCTGTTCATCACCAAAGGAAGTCAGGACTGGAACTCAAGCAGGGCAGGAAGCAGGAGCTGATGCAGAGGCCATGGAGGGATTTTACTTACTAGCTTGCTTCCCTTGGCTTGCTCAGCTTACTGTCTTATAGAACCCAAGACTACCAGCCCAGGGATAGTACCACCCACAAGGAGCCTTCCCCACCTTGATCACTAATTGAAAAAATGTCTTACAGTTGGATCTCATGGAGGCATTTCCTCAACTGTAGCTCCTTTCTCTGTGATAACTCCAGCTTGTGTCAAGTTGACACAAAACTAGCCAGTACAACTATTCTCCCAGAGGACCCAAGTTTGTTTCCCAGTATTCATGTCAGGCAACTCATAACTGCTTCTTACTGCAGCTTCAGGGAATCAAATACCCTTTTAGTCTCTTTGCCACTAATATGCAACAAGTATATGATTTACACACACACACACACACACACACACACACACACACACACACATAAATAAACAAATAATTTAAAAATACATGAGAACGTGAAGAAATAGCAGTTCTCTAGCTTCCAAATATGTTTGCCTTGAAATATGTGCTCATGCATGTCAAAACATACATATGCACACACACACACACACACACAAAATAAATAAATAAAGACACTGTGCACACGATAATAAATTTTAAAAATATATTCAGAGAAACTAGAGTTTAGAAAAATGCATATGCTGAATTTTTATTTCCAAAACAAGAGAGATATGAAGAGTTTCAAAACAATAAGAAACATCAATATAGTCACTGGAGTCATAGGAAGATTTCATTAGGGATATCAGCAGTTAGAGCTCTAGTTAATTAGAGTCAAAAACTTGAAATCACAGCAAAAGAAAAGTAAGTTCTATAAATTATGTCACCAAGAAAAAAAAAGAATAATGTGATGTGTTTGAATCTTAAGAGAGACAGACGTTTTGCACTTTGAGAAATGAGTTGTTAAGAGAACCAGGCATAGAGGCCTCTACCAGTGCTCCCAAGGGAATCAGAAACAGGAAAAGTAAGAAACTGAAAAATTTTATTACAGAACAAAGACAAATATTCAAGGGCTTGCAAGAGAGTGCAGTAGGTAAAGGTGTCCTCCTTAAAGTCTGACAATATGAACATAGTCCTCAGGTCTCACATGGTGAAGAGAACAAACACACACTAGTTGTCCTTTAACCTCTACACATGGGTCAGGGCACGTGAAGACCCACATGCATATACATACATGAATAAGTTGTTAAGGGATAAGATTAACTTCAAAAGTAATCAATGATTAAACTGAACATTTTTCATATTAACATCCACTCCTAATGACTCCTCACTGTTTTGTCCTGACTAATTTATCTGACTAGAACTATCCATGTGTGAAAGATTATATGATGTCATTTTTCCTTTTCATAGTTTGACATCTTATTTCCATCCTCTCCCCCTCTTAACACATAAGCTCAACCAAAATAATTTAGTTTTACTTATTCCACCACCAGCACCTTGACCAAGATTAGGAACAAAACTAGACCCAGGTAAAGATTTCTTCATTGTTTACTGAATCAGCACATTTGAACTTGTCCGAGCATTAAATTTTGAGTAAGAAAAATAAAGATACTAAGAAAATAATACTTAAAAATGCATACACATATTTGAAGTTAGATTTTTTTAAGTTAAAGAACAGAATATGTCTAGAACTTTCTGGAGTATTTAAAAGATATGTTGAAACATTTATGCCTTTCTGGTGAAGCTTGTGATAAATACTCAATAGTCAATGTATTGATACACAATGCTAATGGAGAATGAACCTTCTAGATCGAGCAATTATGAGGGCTTCAGATGATGAAAGCTTTGGAAAACATTGGAAAGGAGGCTTGTCAGTCACAATGAAGAGAAAATACAAGGTTACAATAGGAAAGAGGAAAGTGTTGAAAGTGCAGAAGAGAAGCGGTTGGGAGTTGCCCCGGGTGAGTGATGAGGCAATTGTGAGATGTTATAACAACACAAAGGCAACATACTTCATTTCTCTGGCAGCCATGGTCAAGGGTTGGCTGTTATGTGAAATACACTGGGGATGCACAGAAACATTTCATTAGGAAATAAATCATTACTTCATTCAATACATGCTCAATGAAGAAAGCTGTGCTTCAGGAGCAAGTGTAGAATATTTTTGGCACAACTTGAAGGACATCTTTAAAATGTCTAAGCTCACCATAGAAAGCTTCCTAAACTGAGAGAGTATGTGGAGGATCAATAGACCTAAACAATCTGTAGATAAATGTAGACCCTCTCTGACTCCCTCAATCCTTCCTCCCACTCTTTCACAAGACTCCTCAAGCTCTGCCTAATGTTTGGCTGTAGGTCTCTGCATCTGTTTCCATCAGCTGATGTATGAAACTTCTCAGATGACAGTTGTGCTAGGCTCCTGTCTGCTAGCACAGCAGAGTATCATTAATAGTGTCAGGGGTTGGCTCTCTCACATGGGATGGGTCTCATGTTGGGCCAGTCATCGGTTGGCCATTCCCTCCATCTCTGCTTCATCTTTATTTTGCACATCTTGTAAGCAGGACAAATTTTGGGACAAAGGTTTTGTGGATATGTTAGTGTCCCCTTCTCTCCAGTGGAAGTCCCATCTGGCTACATGAGGTGGTGGCATCAGCCTCTATATCCCCTGCTGATAGAAGTCTCAGCTAGTGTCACCCCCATAGATTCCCAGGAGCTTCCTCTGTCCTAAGTCTCTGGATTGTCCCAGAGATAACTGCCCTCCCCCCAACTTTTCTTTCTCTCTCTCAGACCTCTAGTACTCCCCTCCCTTCACCTAATCCCTGCCCCTGTTTCCCTTCCTTCCCCCTGTTCCACTCAGTTCCTTCTCTCATCCACATATGGAAATAAATAGAGATTTTATTTTCCCTTCAGAGATTCAAGCATCCTCCTTGGACTCTCCTTGTTACTTAGCTTCATTGAGCCTATGGATTATAGCATGGTTATACTATAGTTTATGGCTAATATCTACTTATAAGTGAATACACACCATTTTTGTCTTTCTGGGCCTGGGTTGCCCCACTCAAGACAGTCTTCCATTGCTGGTAGGAGTGCAAACTTGCACAACTACTTTGGAAATCAATTTGGCTATTTCTTGGAAAAACTGGGACTAGTTCTACATCAAGACCCAGAGATACACCACTCCTGGGCATATACCAAAAAAAAAAAAAAAAAAAAAAAAAAAAAAAAAAAAAAAAAAAAAAAAAAGCCACACCATACCATTTGCTCAACTACGTTCATAACAGCTTTATTCATAATAGTCAGAAACTGGAAACAGCATAGGTATCCCTCAACTAAAGCATGGATAAATAAAATGTGGTATAATTACACAGCGGAATACTTCTTTGCTATTTTAAAAAAAGACATCAAACAATTTGCAGGCAAATAGATGAAACTGAAAAATGTTATCCTGAGGCCATGAATGTGAAGGAGAGCAGGGAGGGTTATATAGGAGGGTTTGGAGTGAGAACAGATAAAGAAAAAATATAATTACATTATAAATATAAGCATTTTAATTAAAAATTTTAAAAGAACAAACTCAAGTGATTTTACCTTTGAACATTATAAATAGATATACAAGAAACATGTAGAATATAGTAAGAAAACAATTCTTAAGCATATGAATTTACAAATAATCATAAAGTGACAGCCAAAACAAGCCATCCCTTTATTCAACTGTTCAAGGAATTTGTATCAGAGCAATAAAGGATGAAACTGGACCTGAGTTTATAATAAACTCCCTCCATTCCCAGCTTTGCACTGACTGAGTGACTCTGGCCCATCTCCAGCTTCTATGTCACTTTGTAAGATAGGCCTACACAAATATACACCACAGGTGACTACTAAAGTCAAATTAGTACCTTAAACTCCTGCCCTATAATAAGCACATTGTAAATATTGGTTTCTAGCTTTGCTACTACAGCCCCTACAATATCTCAGGTTCTGAAATGAAAGCAAGGCTAAAGCGTCTCAAGGACGGACTAGATGGAGTCAGGTGGAAAACTCCCGGTTGCAGGAGGTGATCATGAAGACTGGTAAATGCCAGGAACCCATGAGGTGCCCAGTGAGAGTTCTTTTAGTACTGTTTTCAGAATGAAATGGTTGAGAGAATGAAAGACTATACTTGGTGTTGTCATATTTCTCTGTGGAACTGAGTTTCCATAAGCAAATTTCCAGAGAAGAAACTAACATGATACAAGTAGCCAAACATATACTGTACAGTCAAACCACTGAGACTCTGATTCCGTAAGTACTAGGAACTTTGTAAGCAGTGGCTGGCAGAGCAGGAACCAGATACAGATCTGCCTGTCTGTCTGTCTTCAAAGCCCAGACACCAGTCTCCTACTTCCTGCTCTTATTTTTGTCTATTGTATTAATGTTCCTACTTTAGCACTAAGTGTAGAAAATGCATGAGATTCTTTTGTCCATTATTTATTAGTTGTATTAATCTAACTGGTACTTTTGATAATTACTCCTTGGGAGTTTAGAGCACACGGAGTGCCTTAGTCATCATCTCCACCACTGCTCTCATCAGCCACCACTCCTCTTCCCAAGATGTTTCCCTTCTACTGAACTGATTTTTTTTTTTTAGAATAATCCTTATCTTTATTTTACAGATGAAGGATCAAAGAAATAAGGTGGTGACTAAACTGACGTTTAAAAACACCCTTAGCAAACTTGAAAGTTGAATCTAAAAAACATGGTCTGGGAGTTAATACCCTTTTTACCCTTTTATTAATTGAGATTATATCATTTCCCCTTCCTCTTTCTAGATCCTTGCATATACCCCTCCTTTTCTTTCAAATTCATGACCTCACCCATAAAGTCTCACCAACATTAACACAACATGAGCTGAACAAGAATAAGCAAGCTAATGTGGATGGGAAAGGCTTATGAGCCACACTCGTATCACTGAAGAGATGTTGATGGATCTAGTTTTGTGCTCATCTTCTGCAGTAGCTTCATGAATAGGACCCCACATTATGTCCAAAAGATGTCTTTTGTACCATACCTCCTTATCCTCTGGCTCTTTCATCCTATCCACCCTCTCAGTGTTCCTTGAGATTAGGAAGGGGTGATGTTGATGTCCCAATTTGAGTCAACCACTACATCATCACTTGTCTTCATCACTCTGACAACTCAAAAGTCTCCACATTAATTGCTTCCCTATGTATCAGAACCTCCTTAGACAAAGAGTGAGAATAGCATTGCTCATTGGATCACATATATTTAGAAGTCAGTTTAACAAGTCTGTTACAACAACCTTAACTCTGGTTCTTCTCTAGAGCTTTGGACATCCTCAGTCATGGGCTCTAGACCAGGCTAGTACCAGACATGGCTTCCCTCCTGTGGCACAGACCTCAAATTCAATTTAAAAAAAAAAAAAAAAAATGACTGGCTGCTCCCAAAACAGTCATGCAACTATTGTACCAGAAGTCACTAACTTTGCCTGGCAAATTAGTGTTAGAATTTGTAGGAAATAAATATAGACTAACACCTTTGAATATTTGATTAGGCCTAGTTACATAGACTTTTAGTAATTTCTTATATTTGTTGTCATATTTCTTAGTGCCTCAAGGAATGATATCTCACAGGTTTGTTAAAATCATGTGCCATATCGTATATAAGAACTTAAACAGGGGCTAAAGAGATGGCTCAGTGGTTAAGAGCACTGACTGCTCTTTCAGTGGTCCTGAGTTCAATTCCCAGAAAACACATGGCTCACAACCATCTGTAATGGAAAAAGTAGACACTTTTTTTAGAAAAAAAAAATACCAGAAGGTGCTATGTGGGCTTTTGGGGTATAATAGTGGAAAAAAATGTTATAAGCATAACCAACCAACCACTCCACAAAAAAGAAGCACGTGCCTATTATTTTAAATCTGGTAATTTAAAGAACTCTCATGGTGGGGAGGTTCAAAGGACTCATGGGTGAACCTACTTCTTGTATGCTGCTAATCAGGCATAGTATCAAACTGTTCTCTAAATTCTCTCAACGAATAGATTAGTGTAGCACTCAGATCTCATTGGAGAAGTTTTGTTTTTGTTAAACAGTGTCTAACATAGAAACTGAGAGCTAATCAAAGTGCAATGCTAAGTGTTGGTAGAGTACTAAGTCATAAATAAGATATCTATGTCATTCCCCTTAGACTCAGGGACCATCACAGAGGAGAGGGTGAAGAGAGTATAAGATCCAAAGAGTAGCTGGTCTTCTAAATTTGATAGGACCACTGTATTCATGAACTCACAGCAGCTGGAGTTACCTGCACAGGTCAGGCACAAGATGAGTTCGGTCAACATTCCACCATGGAAGTGGTAGAGAATCTGGAGACCCCAAAGCTAAATGAGAAATATTGGCAGTTTTTGTTAAGAATGTGGTCCTTCCAAGAAGACCAAGAGAGTCAACTCACCTAGACCCTTGGGGCTCCCAGAGACTCAACCACCAACCAAAAAGCAAGCATGGGCTAGACCTAGGTGCCTCACACATATATAGCAAATGTGCAGCACATTATTCATGCAGGTCCCCCAACAACTGGACAAGGGGCTGTCCCTGACTCTATTGCCTTCCTGTAGATCCTGTTCCCCTAACTGGGCTGCCTTGTCTGGCCTTAGTAGGAGAGGATGCACCTAGTCCTGAAGTGAGCTGATGTGCCAGAGTTGGTTGATAATGGGGGGGCGGGGAGATTCTCCTTTCTCAGAGGAGAAGGGAAGATGGGTGAATGAGGGGTTCAGTGAGGGGGGAATGGGAGGAGAAAGGTGCTGCGATCAAAATGTAAAATATTTAAGTACATATGAAAAGAAGAATCTGGTCCTTGGTTTGGTGGTTCATCCCACACAATTGAGTACATGAGCAACACAAACTAGACTATATGAGCAATTAGAAAGTAAAAACTTGTTTAAAATGAGGAAACAAAGTTTGGAGGGGATAGCAAGGTAGGGGTGGATCTTGTAGGTATTAGGGGAGAAGTAGAAGAGTGACTGTGATCAAAAACATTGTACAAAAGTCTCAAATAATAAAATGTGTTTTAAGCAAAGAGTAAAGTATATAAGAAGTGCTATATTTAAACCCATTACTTGGTTTGCAAAGGTAAAATAATAATAATAACTTTAAAGAATTGTAAAGAAATTACTTAGGATTTGGTGTATATCAATAGTACAGTGCTTGCCTCGCATAGGCAGAACTCTGATTTCCTCTCTACCATATCAGTCCTGCCTCACTCCTTAAAGCCTAACACTATTGGGAATTTGATTGTACTTTGGATCCAGGGCATCCCACAAAGCTCCATATACTTGGTTCACGGACTGGTGCAATTAGATTTTGAAGGTTTCAAGAGATGGGGCCTAGTAGTAGACCTTTATGTCATTGATCTATGCCTTTCTAAGGGATAGTAAAACCCTAGGCCTTTCCTATCCATTGATATTTCTTGGCTGTAAGATAAGCAATTTTATTTATGATAGTCTCCTGACATGGCTCACTACCAAAAGGATATCCATAGCCTAAAAGTGATTCCTGCCTAATCATAGACTGGAATCTTAAAACTGAGACAAAAATCAGTCTTTTCTCATTTTAAGTTAATTGTCTCAGGTATTTATTATAATGATGGAAAGATGATTAGCATATTCTTCAGAAAATACTTCCCAATATCCATAGTCTTTCTCAAACCATTTGTTGAGATAAATGGAACCTGCACGTCTACAGTTAGCAGCAGACACCTGAAGTCATAGAATCATAAAATACAGGGTGGGCTATTGAAGTTAAGTCCTAGTTCTTTCTCCCAGCCCCATGCTCCCAGAAGCAAGACTCAGATTCAAAATATATTTACAAATACCTTGACCATATAGCTAGGCTCTCCTCTGACAGAATCATAATTTGAGATAACCTATTCATTTTAACCTACATTCTGTCATGTAGCTAGACATCAGAAAGAGTAGCTCAGCCAGCTACTCATTTTGTCTTTATCCTCAAATTGCTCTGATCTTTGGTCTTTTGAGGATGAAAATAGAGTATAGCCATTAAGAAATTATGCACAGGACACATTAGAAGAACTACATGTGGTAATCCTCCTTTATCTGTATAAGAATGTATTTCAATACCCACAGTGCATGCTTGAAACCATCGATAGTATCAAACTCTACACATACCCCCATTATACCTCTATAGGCATTCCTATGGAAAAGTTTAATGGATTGATTAGGAACAACAAACAAATTGTAAAGGAGTAACAATGGCTACAAATACAATAGAATTACTATATTAGTTAAGCCATGAGTCACAAGAAAAGAACACTATAGCACACCAAGAATAGACTGCTACTGTGTGACTGTGGGGTGACTGTCGTATACATCACAGACATTCTGGGGATGAGTCACATTCTGGATGTAACATAGTGAGATTGCTTCACCATTCACCATGCTTCTTAGAATAATGCAGAACATAAATCTTATGAATGTTTTAGTTCTAGAAGTTTACATTTAGCAGTTCTGCACCACAATTAGCAACAGACATCTGAAGTCATAGAATCATAAATAAGGGGTGGTCTATTGAAGTTAAGTCCTAGTCCTTCCTCCCAGCCCCATGCACCCAGAAACAAGACTCAGACCCCAAATATATTTACAAATACCTTGCCCATACAGCTAGGTTCTTCTCTGACTAGAATCATAATTTGAGATAACCTATTTATTACAATCTACATTCTGCCACATAGCTGGTTACTTGTGCTCAGGTACCATAAGTCTCGGGCTCCATCTTGCAGAAGCTATTTCCATACTAAGAAATCAATGTAACATTTCACCAGATCAATCTCTATGATGGATAGATTTGGAAACAAAAACATGAGTTATCACCAATTATTTTTTCCAACAGCCTTTTCTTTTCTGCAGTATATTTTGATTTATAACTCTCTGCCTATAGTTATTTCTTCCATTGTAGCATCAAGTACCCCTGTAGTGTTTGAAGAAATTAAGCTGAGTAGAGTTAAATTCTAAAAGTACTCCAGGAAAATACTCATAGTTTTTATAATGTGAGTTAGTATGAGAGCACTAGGAGACTATTTCAGAGGAGAGAATCCATTTGTTTTCATGGAATGCCCAGTGTATTGGAGCATATTGTGTTCAAAGAAAACTAAACTCATTCTCAGGAATGTGCTGTGCAGGTACATACATTACCATAATTAAAGCCAAGTTCAGTATATTCTAAAATATGGATCATGTGACCCATGGATATTGCATTACCCATCCCACTTAGAGAGTACTGTTTGCCTTCTATAACTATGATGATAAGAAAAAAAGCCCAAAATACAGTCCCATTCGGGAAAACAGGATGAAGTAAATGCTGTGTTTCTTTATGTCTCTTATCCCCAAAGTTGAGGATTGTAGCAATACCTCAAGGTCATAACAAGAAAGGACAGGAAGAGATAGTTCATGTTATTTTACTATTTTAATTTATAGCTTTTAATGTAGATAATTAAGACATCAAAGATTATAAACAAGCTTAGGTATAATTTAAGTGATTAATAATAATACAAAACATACATGTAAGTGTGTATGCACACTATATTTTGGCTCTTTCTCCTTTTACCCCTAGAATTTCTAATGGGTTTGGCAAGGAACACTTCTCTTTCATGAATTATCTAGTGAGAATTTTAAAGATTCATTCTGTATATAATAAATTAAAAAAAAAAAACTCTGTGAAGCTACCAGCTTGCTTTTCTTCCTAGACTGATCCCTCCTATCCTGAGCAAGATGCCAGAATTTAAATTTCACTCATGACCTTCTCAGTTCTTTACTGTCTGTAAGAGTTACTGTTTGGGGCAGACACATCCTCTCTAGGAAATTAATGGACATATCCTGCAAAGATGGGTCAGAGGTAGCTGGAGGAGGATGCTTTTCGCAGTTCTGAGTTACTTAGAAAGGAAATGAAATGCAATTTAATATGAAAATTTACATTAACTGGGTAGGACATGGCTCAGTTTGGACAGTGCTTGCCTAGCACTCACAAAGCACTGAGTTTAATGTCTACTGCTGCAAAGCAAACATGTAGTCATATATGTTTGCAATCCCAGAGCCTGAGAGGCAAAGGCAGGCACATCCAGACTCCATGGTCATCCTCAATTATACAGCTAGTTTAAGGCCAGACAGTACTACAAGAGACAGTTTCTCAAATTGAAAAAAAAAAAAAAGGAATTATTACAATGGAATCTTAATATGCACAGGTTCTCTTATCTTGATTCTGTGAGGAAAGAGTGATAGGTACCCAGAAAAAGGACAGCACAATTCCATGTACATAGACTAGATGTAGGATATAAGAGGTATGAGCAGATGTCAATGCCATGTGTCATCAGAAGCAGCCATTGAGCAACAATTTTAAAAGCTGAACTGGATTTAAAATTCTATTTGCTATTCAGCTATATATCCTGGTATACACAATTTAGCTTCATTCAGCTTGGAATTTTCTCTGAAAAAAGTAGTAAAACTCTGCCTATGTCACTGAAGGGTAACGAAGATCATTAAACGTTCATTCAATTAAGTGAGTCTTGCATAAAAAAAAGTTTAAGTCCCTTAATGGAGAAGAATAGACTCCCTGACTTCAAACATCCATCATCAAGGCCATCTTCTGCTTTGCTGACTATGTGGCTCACTATAGATAAATTTCCTCCATTCAACACAGAGGTGAAAATTTTTGTAGACTGATCATCTCCTAGCAGAGAAATAGAGCCCCTCTTGTTGTGCCTCTGCAAATAGAGCTCCAAAACCTAACTCTGGTTGGTTCAGTTCACCATGGCAACAGTTGCTGTGCCTAGGCTACAGAAAATTTGAATGAACTATGCCATAAAACAAACATATCTTCAGTTGCATGGTACGATCATATATTCTTATCATCACAGTCCATGAAGCTCTGTAACTTCCTGATCTTCCATATACCATATCTTTATTTGTAAATGATATGATAATATACATAAGTGACCCAAAAAATTTCCAATGGGAAACTCATACAGATGATTAATGGTTTCAGCAAAGTAGCTGGATACAAAATTAACACACAAAAATCTGTAGCCCTCCTACATAAAAATGACAAATAGACTGAAAAAAGAAATAAGGGAAATTACCTTTTACAATAACCTTAAATAATATAAAATATCTTGAGGAAACTCTAACCAAGCAAATTAAAGTCTTATGTGGCAAATACTTAAGTCTTTGTGGAAAGAAATTGAAGAAGGTATCAGAAGATGGAAAGATCTTCTATGCTCATGGAACAGGAGAATTAACACAGTAAAAATGCCATCCTACCAAAGCAATCTACATATTTGATGAAATCCCCACCAAAATCCTAACACAATTCTTTAGAGACCATGAAAAACTTCATATGGAAAAAAACAGGATAGCTAAAATAATTCTGTACAATAAAGGAACTGCTGGACTTAATCAATATCCCTGATTTCAGGTTGTACTACAGAGCTATAAATAGTAAAAATTTTCCTAGTATTGACATAAAAATAGACACATTGGTCAATAGAATCAAATTGAAGATGTAAATCCATACACTTATGGACACCTGAATTTTTTTTATAAAAACGCCAGAAATAAACATTGGGAAAAGACAGCATCTTCAACAAATGCTGCTAATCAGGCTGAATGTCTGTATTAGAAGAATGCAAAAAATTCATACTTATCACATTGCACAGTGGACCTCATGAAACTGAAATGCTTCTGTAAGGCAAAGAATATCATCAATAGGACAAAATGGGAGCCTGGAGAATGTGGAAGATTTTTTCCAACTCCAAACTGACAGAAGACTAATATCCAAAATATATAAAGAATTCAAGAGACTACATGTAAAAATAAACAATAATATAATTTTAAAGTGGGATACAAATCTACACAAAGAATTCTCAGTAGAGCAATTTCAAATGGCTGAAAAACACTTAAAGATATGTTCAACATCCTTAGCTAGCAGGGAAAAGCAAATCAAAATTACTTTAAGATTAAATCTTATACATGGAGAGGAAGCTCCACTCCCAGGTGCTCTGACACACCCAGGATCAGAGGTGAGCAGGAACCAACATCTGTCCCAACAATGGGAGTAACTTGGACCAGCGGGACCAGGCACACAGGAACTATGCCAGCCCAGTGACTCCTGTTCCTTCCGGTCTGTCTGGGTTAGTGTTCTGAGCAGACCTTGGGCACAAGCTCTGCAGCCAGT
>NW_022196905.1:205467302-205475296 GCF_008632895.1 Mastomys coucha
CCAACATATCCTAATCGATTGAAATCCAATAATATGAGGAATTTGAAATTTGTTGATTGTCATCCAATCATCTCTCTAATTTGGTAATTGAAGAAATAGGCCCAACATTTTACAATCTATATACACTGTCAGCTTGTTTGTTTGTGACAGTGTCTTGCTGTGTCTTGAACATAAGAGTCTTGAAATCTTGCTTCTCCTATGTCAGCCTCTCTATTAGTAGTATTATTTATTTCATGTTTTTATACTATACTACGGTTTTCAGAACAGCTTATATATTTCAAAAGTATTTATATACCCAAAAGAAACATAGACGATTAACAAGGGAGGTGGCTTGTAAGAGAACAACAAAGTGAGACTGAATGCTTTGCTTTACTTTTGTAACTCTTGTATCAAGTTTGAAGAAGAGGACTTTATAAATTACTCTTTCTCTGAATGAATGCTTTTACAAATTATCACAGCTAATGAACCAAATTCTTACCCTCACCTAATGTCTGTGCCATCCTCCAAGCAGAACCATTGTTCATTGAAACAGTTGGTGAATGACTTTATGGATAGAACATCTTAATACCTACACCATTTCTTAAGTGAATGTAACCTGTTCTCTGTGGGCTGAGAATGAAGTCACTCACTCAAGTCAAATAGCTTTGACCAGAGCAGGAAGTCTGTATCCAAAAAATCGAGCCTACAATTCATTTCTTGGTGCAGCAGAACTATCAACTCTCAGCTTAGCTATGATGGAGGTAAAATCCTTTGGTGATGTGAGGGTCATTGAAATACAGCCTTATTACAATGAAACCCAATGTCTAAAAGTTGTTTTTATTTTTGGCTTGTACCACAGTAAGAGCCAAGATTTTAAACTCTACTAAATACAAAACAAACAAAAAGACTTTATATATTCATGTTCATTTAAGGAAATACTAGTAGTGATATATTATTTTTAAGTATACAGCTAATATGTTTGGAGTTATTTAAAATTTATATTGAGAAAAATGTATTTTCACTATTGCTGTAGACGAGCATCTACATAAGACTGTTAAATTGATTGTTGTTTTATATCAAACAACTTTGATAATACTTATTTTTGTTGTTATATATTTTATAAATTTTAAGGAATATGACAAAAAAAGATAGTATAGGTTTTGAAGGGGGGTCTATGGGATGAGCAGTGATACAAAAGGGAAACAAGAATGTGATTCAATTCTATTTACTTAAAATATGTTTTTAAATCTTAACAAATTCAGATAAATTGAAATCATGTAACTTTTTTCATCATAATGCAATAAAAGTTAAAAAAAAATAAAAAAATTCTACAATAAAAAAATCTTATACATGTCACAATGGCTAAGATTTGTAACAAGTGACAGCTCATGGTGGCAAGGATGTGGAGAAATGGGAACATTCCTCTGTCACTAATGAGAGTGCAAATTTGTACAACCACCATGGAAATCAACATGATGGTTCCTTAGAAAACTGGTAATTGATCTACCTCAAGACCCAGCTAGAGCACTCTTGGCCATATATCCAAGGGACACTTCATCCTACCACAAGACATTTACTCAACCATGTTCATTTCTGCTTTATTTATAATAGTCAGAAACTAGAAACAACCTAGATGTCCCTTAACCAAAGAATAGATAAATAAGATGTGGTACATTTACACAATAGAGTGTTGCCCAGTGTTTAAAAAAAAAATCAAACATGAAACTTGCAGACAAATAGAACTAGAAAATAATCATCTTAGGTGAGTTAAGCCAAACCCAGAAAGACAGATATTATATGTATTCACTTCTAACTAGATATTAGCTGTTAACTAGCCAAGCTAAAATCCAAAGAGGCAGTGAAATTAGGTCAAGAGGAGTAGTCTGGGGAACACATGGATATACCTTGGAAGGAGAAATAGAATAGATTTTGCAGGGTGAACAGGAGTTATCAGGTCAGGGGAGCTGGGATGAAGGCAGAGAGTATGGAGAGAGATGGCTGGAAATAGGAGACATTTAAAGGCTGGTGTGAAAACCTAGTGCAGGAAAACTTGTTAGAATCTATGAAGATGATTTTAATGAAGACTCCTAGTAGTAGGACATAGAGAGTCTCAACTGACCACCATTCATAGCCAGGCAAGGCTTCCAGTGCAAGGACTAGATTGCGTTTAACTGAGTTGTTGGGCAAGGGTGTCCAGTGAAAAGCCCACAAACAACTTAGATGGTGCTAAGACAAAGGATTGCTCTCTGCAAACTGACAACAGAGTCCCCATTGTCAAGGACAATATCCACACATCTCATTAAACATGGAGAGGAGGAGCAGGTACCTGCATGGAACCTTAACTCTTACATTCCAGACTCTTTGGTACAGAAAGATACTCTTCGGGCTACCAAAAAAAAAAAGAAACATAGACATCAACCCAGTCTCAAAACCTTTTGTCTACAATCTGTCCTGCTTGCAAAGTACACTATGGAAATGGTGGTGCAGAACTTGTAGGCGTGGCCAGCCAATGTCTGATTTAACTTAAGGTCCACTCCGTGAGAAGGAACCCATATTCAACACTATTTGGATAACCAAGAGTCAGAGACTAGATAGCCCAAAGACATAGGGTAAAACCAAAGACAATTAGTCAAAAAAAAAAATCAATGAAATGATTCCTAATGATATTCTGCTATACTCATAGATCAGTGCCTTATCCAGCCATCATGAGAGAGGCTTCCTCTGGTGGTAAATTGGAACAGATGCAGAGACCCACAGCAAGATACTGTGCAGAGGGAAAGGGAGAGGGAAAAGGAGAGGGAAATGGGGAGAGGGAGGAGGAAAGGGAGGGGAGGGAAGGGAGAGAGGCAGAGGGAGAGGGAGAGAGAGAGAGAGTCAGTGAGTCAGTAAAAATTGGAGGTCTCCCTCAAATCCCTTCCCTCAGAGCTCAGGGAATTCTATGGAAGGGGAGGCAGAATGATTGTTAAGAGTCAGAAGGTGAAGAATACCAGGAGAACAGAGACCTCTGAAACAATTAAGCAAAGCTCATATAAGCTCACAAAAAAAAAAAAAAAAAAAAACTGAATAAGCAAGCACAATGCTACATGTGTCTGCACCAGGTCCTTACATATATAGTATAGGTATTAGCTTACTATTTTTATGAGAATTCTGACTGAGAATAAGTGGATCTCTTAGACTTTTGCATACTCTTCAGAATCTTTTCCTCCTATTGGGTTGCTGTGTCCAACTTTGATATAAAAGGTTTTCCTTCATCTTATTTTGTCATGTTTGATTGTTATCTCTTAGAATCCTTTTCTTTTATGAGAGACAGAAAGGGAATGAATCTGGAAGGGAATGGAGGTGATGAGGACCTGGGAGGAGTTGAGGGAGAGGAAACTATAATCAGGATATATTGTAAGAGAAAAATCTATTTTCAAAAGATAAAAAAGAAGATGAATTTAGCATGTAGAAAATATGTAAAAATCACAGAAAATGGCAAGATTTGAAAGTTGTTTTGTGAATTCTTTGATACTCCTAAATGTGTCAGCTTTGTGTATTCCAACCAAACATGTACAAATTTTTAATGTGATGTAAAATGAGGATAATACTATTTTAGAATCAAATTTATGTCACCTAGGTATGAAGTTGACAATTTATTTAAGTTGTTGTATATAATATAAGGTGACATCTTAGACTTTTATCTATACATAGATGACTTTCTAAAAAATATTTTGCATAAACACAGTACAAATATAATTAGATATTGTCATGGTTACTTTTCTACGTGCTGTGATAAAATACTCTAACAAAAGCAATTTAAGGGAGGAATGGTTTGTTATAGTGTAGAATTCGAGGTTACAGTCAATCCATCTTGTCAGGAAAGTCACACTGGCAGGAGCTTGAGCCAACTAGTTACATTCCATCTGCAGTCAAGAAGCAGAAAATGATGAATGCTGTGCTCAAGTCACTTGGGTACAAGCCCAGAGAATGAAACTGCCCACAATGGGGAGATCATCTCAATTAGTCTAATCAAGTCATTCCCACAGACATACCCAAAGGGCCACCTCCCAGGTGAGTCCAGAATGCATCAAGTGAGCAACTAAGTTTAACCATCACAACTCTACCCTTTGTGAACTTAACACCTTGGTGGATATCCCATGGTTCTGGACTCTCGAACACCCTGAGATTTCCTTTGCAACCCAGATCTCATCTCCACAGACTGAAATGATGGCCTCTCAGGGACTTCTTTCAGGGATTCTGACATATTACTTGACATCAACACCTTTCTGAAATAGGACTCTGTAACCCTGTCAGTCTTGCTTCTTTCATGGCTGTAAAGCCAGTACTTAATGGAAGACACTGCCAAGTTCTGGTAGAATCTAGAGGTACAGGCTGGCTGCCACTCTTGGACATAATCAGCTCTGTCTGCTGGCTCTAGAGAAACACTTCCCAAGGAAGTTCTATGTGAGGAACAAAGAACCTTTTCAACTTAGGGTTTCTTTCTCTTAATGAATTTGGATCTTCATAAAATGAATATTGAAGGTTTCTCCAAAGTGATGCTGCTTTAACAATTTTAACTTACACTTACAGGCATATACCTGCACACACACACAGAGGAGAGAGAGAGAGAGGAGAGAGAGAGAGAGAGAGAGAGAGAGAGAGAGAGAGAGAGAGGGAGGGAGAGAGTTGGGGTGGGGAACGAGTAAACACTTTAGTTTAAATAAACCTTTAGGTTTGTGATACTTGAGAAAAACTTAAACTTAAACATTGAGCAAATTCTGCATGGCTGCAATGAAAGTAAAAGGAAGGCTGGTACAGGTAACAAGCAAGAAACAGTTTCCAATATAATGGTAGATCGATACAATTGAAAGCTGGAGAGGAGAGCCTCAATAAATAAACTCGAAGTATTGGCTAGGCAAGATCCAGGTGACCATCTATTCTAAATGCTGTCCTGCGAGATGAGAATCCGGTCTTATTCCCTGAGACTTTATAAGGACTTGCTGAATTTATTCATTTTAAAATGATTCAAGTATCTTTTTCATCATTGAAAATGTTTTCTGGATAATTTTAGGCTAAATTTCTGTTCCTGAAATCCCATGTAATATTGCATTTCATATTTAAGTCTTCAACAGGCTGATCAGGAGCTACTTTTAAAATTAATGAGGATATTTATATAAATTTACTGGACATCATTTTCCCATCTGCAGTCCTGGAATGATACTTGTGGTATGTTATTAATGTATCACTAAATAAGTGAAGCCATTTATAAATGAGTAGACATGATTGTCCTTTGTCACATCCATAAATTATTTATTGGGTTCTCTTAGTGCAGTGGATCTAAACTGGTCAGAACAGCAGGAGGTAACAGCTTTAGAATCTTTTTCAAATAATAATTAATTTTCAGAATGCCAAGGCCAATTGGCAGTCATTGACATCACTCCCCTCCCCTGGAGCACAATCATGGCTGAGATGCCACGAAGACAAGTTGCCTTGTGTTGCCTATAAATGGATTCTCCAAAAACCTAATTTGAAATTACTGTCTTTAATTACACTGCTGATATAAATAACTTTGATAAAATTAATGCAGCTGGCCTCCTGTTTGGTTTTCCCATTTCAATGCACTGTACAGTGTAATCTTCTGAAGTAAACATCCATTATAAAGAATGCTTCATTTCAAAGAACGTATTATTCTGCTCATCCAGCCAATTGTTGTTTTTCCCTTCCTATCCCCATTTCAATCTTGCACCTATTAAATGGATGGACAAATTAGCCAAGCTGTTGAAATGTACCAACTAGCAAATTAAAACAATACATTGCTGTTGAGTGAAACCATGCATTTAAAAAATTTAATTCATTTTTATGCTCAATTACTGCATTTTCCTTTTAAACAGACCTTGCCTGTTTCAAAATCATTTAAACATGTGCTCTTCTCTACATGCTATAATTATGTCATTTTCTAAATAGGAGTGTATATGCATGACAAAGAAAACAGATAATAGGCATTTATTTCATATACTTCCCAATTCCAGTTTCCAAGGAGAGGGTCTCAAGATTTAAATAAAAATTTCACCCCAGTTCATTTTCTCTGCTGAGAGATGGAATTGCCTTCTCTCCAATGCTGGGCTAAATATCTTCATTGTTCATTGTGAAATGGTTGTCATTTCTATCTCCCCTGCAATCAGGATAGGATTTACTAAGAACAATTCAACTCAATTCAACTATCACCAAGCTCAGTTCAACAGAATTAAACAATTACCAGGATCAATTCTACTCCAGGACTCTCTATTGGCTGCCTCGTCTGTGCAGGGCACCATGAGGATTTCCCAATGAGTAGGGCATGGCCTCTTCACTTTAGCTTATAATGAACAGAAGCAGGGGTAGATTAGCTGTAGAAGTAGGTGGCAACATGCAATGGCTAGACAAGGATAGGGATGATGAAAATAATGCTATGAGGAAGCAAGATGAATATTGTATGAGAAGTTAAAGCAGGTCTCTGGAGGTCAGACAAAATAAATGTGTACAAAGCTTGGAAAATGGCCTATTCTTGAGGGATGCTCCAAGCCCATGCTCTGGCGGTTTTCTCTCTATAAGGGCATGGAAACAACAATATAGTCATGCTTAGAAATTGCAAGTCTGTTAGCTTTTGCTGGAACCCAGGAACTAAGATACATGGATAAGGCAATACTAGAAAATTAGATTAGACTCAGAACATAAACGCCCCAAATACCAAACTGGTCCTTGTACTGAGTAATGAGGAGCTTCTGAGACCATTCTGGGAAGGAAAGATGTATGATTAGGGTAAATGGTTTGGGAATAAAAATCTCAGAGTTCCTAGGAATGCAGACCACGGGGGGCAGGGGGAGGAAGGCAGGAAGAACTCTGATTATTTTATTTCCAAATAATTAACTGTAGTAAGCTGAAGGAAGGTCAGGATACAAGACTTGATGTCTGTACAGTGTGGGAGAGATAGTGAACCCCAGACCTGCAAATTGGACACTTGGTTGATGGGAACTATACATAAGTAGGGATATGAAAATCATTCAAAGCAACAGGCTCAGTGTTAGCAGTTCTCCAAATGGTCATGCACTGTCCTGGAGATCCATCCACCCATTGCCTGCCAACCCAGCTACCCTAATCCACTGACATCAAGGTGTATGCTCTCATAAAGGCAGAGTCCTAAGACAAATGCCATTGTAAGCAATGTGTTTGAGAATGACCGTAAGCAGCAGGAGTGAGGCAGAAGGAAAAAGTGAGATAGACAGTAATAGACCACAAGCCAGAAAGCTGGGAATAGGACTCAGTTGGTAGAAATCTTGCCTGGTGTGCATGAAGCTCTGAGTTGAGGCTCCAGCACTGCCTTAAACCAGGCACACAATTGCAATTCCAATTCTCCATAAATAGAGGCAAGAGGGTCAGAAATTGAAGGCAATTATTGATTAAATAGTAAACTGAAGGAAAGCCTTAGCTGTAAGACTGTATCTCAAAGAGAAGTAACAACAACAGAAGTGAAGAGGATGCGTCATATAAGAAGCACAGGTGTGGCAACAGGCCTTGATACAGGGAACCTCCAAAAGATGGCTCCAAGAACTGAAGGACTGCAGCTGGTATGTTTATCCTCCATCTCAGCCCGTGTCTGTTCAGGGTCACCTAACAACAATATACCGACCCTTGGAGGCATGATCGCACTGTGTTTGGGCTTTGGAAGATTTGATAGCTAGCTTAGTTGAATATACCCTTCTCTTTAAGGAACATTTTTTTATTTTTGTTTTTTGGTTTTTGTTTTGGGGGGTTGTTTATTTTTGTTTTTTGGGTGTTTTGTTAATTTTTTTATTTTATTAGATATTTTCTTTATTTACATGTCATATGATTTCTCCTTTCCCAGTTTCCCCTCCAAAACAAAAACAAAAAACAAGAACAAACACCTGTTCCCTCCCCCTTCCCCCTGCTTGCCACCCCACCCTCTCCTATTTACTGGCCCTGGCATTCCCCTACACTGGGGCATAGAACCTTCACAGGACCAAAGGCCTCTCCTCCCA
>NW_022196905.1:205476123-205489264 GCF_008632895.1 Mastomys coucha
ATGTTGAATATTTCTTTAGGTGCTTCTCAGCCATTTGGTATTCGTCAGTTGAGAATTCTTTGTTTAGCCCATTTTTTAATAGGGTTATTTGGTTCTCTTGCGTCTAACTTCTTGAGTTCTTTGTATACATTGGATATTAGCCCTCTATCAGATATAGGATTGGTAAAGATCTTTTCCCAATTAGTTGGTTGTCATTTTGTCCTATTGACAGTGTCTTTTGCCTTACATCAGCTTTGCAACTTTATGAGGTCCCATTTGTCAGTTCTTGATCTTAGAGCATAAGCTATTGGTGTTCTGTTCAGGAAAATTTCCCCTGTGCCTATGTGCTCCAGGCTCTTCCCCACTTTCTTTTCTATTAGTTTCAGTGTATCTGGTTTGATGTGGAGGTCCTTGATCTACTTGGACTTGAGCTTTGTACAAGGAGATAGGAATGGATCGATTTGCATTCTTCTACATGCTAACAGCCAGTTGAGCCAGCATTTAAGGAATATTTTCAAGGCATTTATCAAAGCCTGGCAACAGTTAATCATTGGTGTATCTGCGTAATCCTCATTGGTCTTTCCTAGGCAAATACTAGGACTACTCCATGCTTTCCTTACCACCTAAATTTCACCCATCCGGAGACCCGTTGAGTGACAATTCATTAAGGGTCATTAACACTTAGCAAAAAATCCTGTAGGGGTAGGAGAGCTGCCCTTGATTTGTTGCCTGCCTGTGGATCCAGGTCCCCTAACTGGGCTGCCTTGTCTGGCCTCCATGACAGAGAGGGAGCCTAGTCCTGCAGCAACTGATGTGCCAGGGAGGGTTGAGAGGTAAGAAGTAATACCCTGAGGGGTTCCCCCTTGTCAGAGGAGAAGGGGATAGGGAATGGAGGAAGGAGCTGCAAGAAAGGGGGACTACGGAGCTGACATTAAGATGTAAGATAGATAGATAGATAGATAGATAGATAGATAGATAGATAGATAGATAGATATAGACAGATGTTAAAAATCTTATTAGACAGAGATTGAATATGAATCCCTGAAAATTAATGAGGTAAGGGAACAAAACCCAAATCCTGAAGAAGCTTATAGAACTTTTGAGCATATATTTCACAAGAAGATAGTAGATGGGCATCATTATGGATGTGTCTTTTCTGGAATAAATTATTTTTTGTTTAGAAAAATATGTCACTTTTTGTCTGACTATGAGAGATCTAACACCAAAAATTCTATCATTTGTAATTTGGCTTTCAATTGTCTCTCAGCTTGAGCTTCCCTTACAACAATATACTTGACAAGAATCTGGGTCCAGGTGAAACATTTGAGAAACACCTTGGCAAAGATTATGAAATACTGACACAATACTTAAGTTAAAGGACATTTTGAGTTCATTGGGGCCTGTTTCTGATGATCCCAATGCCTCTCCTGAGAAGTAGCTATTGACTGTCAGATTGTTCTGCACGAACAAGATAAATCACATATGTCCAGCCTCCCATTCTCCATTTGTATTAAGCATTGTCCCTCCTTGGGTTAACTCCCTCCTGTTCAGGCTTCTGAAAGGACAGGTGGGTGCACAGGCAAGCAGAGTAGCATAAATAGACACTGACTTGAGGTAGGACAGTGACATTGCCAGGTTGGCGGACACAGTTAAGAAACAGCTCCCCACAGCTGTGGCAGGTATGAGTAGAAAACAAGCAGTCTGGGCTTCCAAAGAGAAGTCCTTGAAACTCAATTACAGTCTCATACTCAGGAAACCTGCATCTAACTAGGTACCATGGAGACCACAGATCAGAACACATCTTCACAGAGTGGTACCCAGGCACTCCTCAGGGCTTCCTTCCCTGGGACTCAGCTAGGCTTCTCTCCTGTTCTCCTCCATCCAATCTTAAGTACCAGCAAAGCTTATCTTGTATCTGACCCTCTCAATAGGAGATAATAGACATTGCTGTTTGAACTGGAAAGTGACAAGGCAGGGACTTTCTAAATTTTCAGGCACATACTACTTGTTGTTCATTATACAATCTCTGTTTTTATGTCATTTTTGTAGAATTAAGGAATATTTATTCATTACTGAAATCATTTTATATAATTATTTAGGAGTTCATACATGTATACAATGAAGTATGATCATATCTAGCCTGCTTTAGCTCTATCCAATTGCAGCAATGTCTCCCAGGAGGTTTACCCTTCATATTTCTTTTTAGGGTAACCCACTAGGCTGAGTTCATGATGCCCATATGGATGTGGGGCCATCTACTAAGTACAAAAAAACTAGCAGAGGCCACTTTTGATTCCACCATTTAAGAGGCAGAAACAGGAAGAACTCTGTGAGTTCAAGACCAGCCTAGCCAAGTGAGTTACAAGTCAGCCAGGACTATAAAGTGAGGTCCTACGTTAAAGAGACAGGTATGAGATGGCTTCGAAGGTAAAGGCAATTTTGGACAAGTCTGATAACCTGAATCTGATCCCAAGACCCACGTGATGCAAAATATAACTGATTCCCTCCCATTGTCCCCATCCTTGGACCTTGAGCTGTACTGCCTCCTGCTGCTAAATAAATGAGCAAATAGTGTTAAAAAGCAACTTCAATTTAACAGTCTTAAGTAGATGCTTGTCTACAGCAATACTGAAAATACATATGTTTTTTTCTCAATATAAATTTTAAATAACTTCAAACATATTGATTGTATATTTTAAAATAATACATCACCACTAGTATTTTTTAATGAACATAAATATATAAAGTCTTTTTGTTTGTTTGTTTGCTTGTTTTGTATTTAGTAGAGCTTAAAATCTTAGCTCTTATTGTAGGACAAGCCCAAAATAAGAACAATTTTTAGACACTGGATTTCATTGTAATAAGGCTGTACTTCAATGACCCTCATATCACCAAAGGATTTTACCTCCATCTACATAAGACTGTTAAATTGATTGTTGTTTTATATCAAACAACTTTTATAATACTCATTTTATTGTTATAATATTTTATAAATTTTAAAGAATATGACAAAAAAGGATATTGTATGTATTGAAGGGGGTCTCTGGGAGGAGTTGAAGTACAAAAGGGAAACAAGAATGTGATTTAATTCTATTTACTTAAAATATGTTTTTAAATGTTAACAAATTCAGTTAAATTGAAATCATGTATCTTTTCTCATAATGCAAGAAAATTTAAATCAATTAAAAAAAAGATCAGCCCCTGGTCTACACAATGGTTCCAGCATAGCCAGGGAGACATAGAGAAGCCTTGTCTTGAAAAATAAAACAAAACAAAACAACCAAAATGAGATAATAGAATGAAACTATTTTAAGAAGTCATAATGTACAAGAAAATTATTTTGTATGTTTTATATTTTGAAAATATTTAATATATTTTAAATGAGAAATAATTTTTATTAAAATTTCCTCAATGTATCCTAAACATTTTTAAGTTATTATAATTACCACTTTCAGTGACTATATCCAAGAAATTTCTTTAAATTTGGAAGATGATATTTATCTTTTTATTAATTTATGATTACTTTAGTATAAACATAACATTAAGAGTTGATGGTACTCAGTGGCACTATTGATGGTTTCTGTTGGTTTTAAAGATTTTTATTAATGGCTCAACAAACACTTAAGAGTTGAAAGGATTGAGTCCAAGTGGTTATAGTTTTTCTAGATTTTGCCCAACTTCATACAGTTAAATAAGTAACACATGTGGAATCTGAACTCTAGGCAGCCTATTTCCAAAGCTGATCTTTACACTGTGCACCACTGCTTACATTTGGAGGGCAACAGAGAGGAACTGAATGGGCAATGTATTCCAGATACAGTGCCCTGACAGATTATAGTTATAGACAAATACCTAACACAAAAATAGCATTTGGCAGTACTATTTTTAAATAGTAATGTAAATACATAGAAGGAAAAGCAAGTTGAAATGAACTTTTTTTTTTACAATTGTTAATATCACAATGAAAAAACTAAACTGGAAAAAAAAAAGCAACTTCAAATCACTTCACATCAAGAGCATTCTGGATTATGTAGTCTGACCTTCATTTGTAGTATACAAATGATGGCTATGCAAAGGTTCTTAGGAATGCCACAAAACCTTCAGGATGTCACAGGGTAATTGTTGTGTAATATGGGTGGGGAAATGAGAATTTCTAAGCACAATCTCAGTCTTTGTTTTTAACTCAGAGTTCCCATTGAGAAATGTTTGATTTTTTTCAAAGTAAGTAAATAACAAGCTTCAGTCACTGCCAGTTCACAACTTAATCAACATCAGTCCCTCAAGATCTCTTCTATACCCCTTCAACTTTATGAATATTTTGTAGCAGCCTCTTCATAGAGATTTGGCCTCCAGATTTTTTAACAGACTGGATGCTTATGTGTTTCCTGGCTACGGAACTGGTGGTCTGCTTTCCAGTTATGATTTAGCTTGCAATCGATTTTAAGTTCTATCTTTCACCAGCAATGCCAGGCCTCTCGGCTAGGTAACCTTTCCTCTAGTCATAGAATAAAATCTCATTACCTTAGCTATGGTGACTCCTGGTTATATACATAGGTGAGGGGTCACGATAAGCACAGGATAAGTGGATTTCCTTGTTCTTGGCCTGGGAGCAGACATGGCTGGATCTATGTGTTCTCATTGCTTGGCCCTCTCACTGCCCATGGTGTCTGAAATGATGAACTGACAAGAGCAGGCAGAGGAGGATGGAGCTCCAGGATCAGGTCATAGTCTCTACATACACCCTGATGAGTCTTCCATATGCACAGTCCCAGCCTTGCACCTGCTGCACACAGCGTCCAGTGTGACCTACAAGGGTAACAGACCATCTTCCATTGCTGTTCCTCTGTCATGCTCTTCAGCCACAGCAGCCAAACTGGAAGCCTTTATACTGAAATGTCCCCAGGCCACACTTCCCTTCACCTCCACTAGAGATGCAATAAAATCCTGCTGAGTTTCAGGATTTTTTCTAGATAAATGCCTGTTCTGGGATCTCATTGCTAGGAGATTCCAGATTATAACCAGACACGGTATTGCTAAAAATTTGCCCAGAAATTACAATTTTCAGCCAGGATTGAGACTCATGGGCCTGCAGCTGCTCTATTATCTTCTTCAAGAGAAGAAGGCCGTTAGTCAGGACAAGCATGACTTCCTAGCAATAAAGAATTCTGACATCTTGAGATCAATGTCTCATTACAACCCTGTGATCTCCACAAAACACTTATGATATTAATGAATTCATGTCATCATTACCCCCATTGTCTCTCCAATTGTCCCCCCACCACCCCCCATTGTTCTCCCAACATACCCTTATTGCTCCCCTCATTGTCCTCGCATGGTTCACCCATATTGTTCTTCACCCAGTACTCCCCCATTGTCCCCCCTATTGTCTCACTATTATTCTCCCATTGGTCCTCCCATCTCTCTGCAATTGTTCCCTCATTGTCTTTCCCTGTTGTCCCCCATTGTCCCTTATCATTATTAGTATTATTAAATCTTTTTTACAATCCAGTCATTATCCCTCTCCCAGTCCACCCTCCCACAGTTACTCATCCCATTCTCCTTCCCCACTCCCCATCTCCAAGATGATGTCCCTACCCCAGCCCCACCCCATCAAATCTTCCCCCTCCCTGGGGCCTTA
Source organism: Mastomys coucha (assembly GCF_008632895.1). Classification (NCBI taxonomy): domain Eukaryota; kingdom Metazoa; phylum Chordata; class Mammalia; order Rodentia; family Muridae; genus Mastomys; species Mastomys coucha. The sequence goes on from NW_022196905.1 coordinate 205,481,741, forward strand.
AGTCTCTAGAGGGTTAGATGCTTCTTCTCTCACTAAGGCCAGACCAGGCAGTCCTCTGTTGTATGTATGTGTGTCAGAGGCCTCATATCAGCTGGTATATGGTGCCTGGTTGGTGTCTCAGTGTCTGAAAGATCTCAGGGGTCCAGGTTAGTTGAGACTGTTGGTCTTCCTATGGGGCCACCCTCCTCAGCTTCTTCCAGCTGCTCACTGGGCCTTTCAGAGGGCCATCATGCTAGGCTCCTGTCTGTAAGCACACCATAGCATCAGTAATAGTGTCAGGAGGCTCCCCTTGAGTTGGATCACAATTTGGGCCAGCCACTGGACCCCATTTCTCTCAGTCTCATCAACTTAATTCTATGTTTATTTAGTGTAATGACTCAATTTAAGAGAAGAGGGACATGGTTGACCAAAATGTTGAATAAGCAATAGTAATTACTTTTAATATTTAAAAAAATCCTCAAATCATTATCAATATGATGGAAAACTATTTTTGTTATTAAAATTAGCAATTCTAAGTTGTACAAACACAATATGTATATATGTATGATTGCATACATAATATAATATATAGTATTCATGGCTATATATATGAAACACACATATATATATATAAGTTCCAGAAATGATCACTACCAACAGCCAGCTCTCTACTTCCAGACTTTTCCTGTGAGTTTGTAAGTACACACCAAGGAAGTATAATTTACTCAAGCAAGATCATACTATATACAATTTTGAAAGGTAATCTTCCTCTTAAATTTTTTATTCAAAAGGAGTGTGTGTATGGTAGAATGATATGAAGTAGAATATGCCCAGTGTGTTTTGTATAAATTATAGGATTACTTCAAAACTACATCCCAATGTTTGACTTTCATACCTTATCTCCACTGGATAGAGATGATCAGTCTTTATGAATATACTGATTTGATCACTAAAAGTAAAGATCATTGTGAACTCACTTTGAATTTGCTTGCTTATAGAAATTGAGATTATCATTATAAATATAGTTCTTTGCTATCTATAGTTCCTTTTGTGTGCACTACCATCTGTGTGTCCTATTCATTTTTCTTAATGGAAATTTATGTAATTATTTGTGAAAGATTTGTGACTTAAACAAATTAGCCATTTGGCTATACATGTGTTATAAAATGTAGCAACTCTCTTTGGCTTCACTTATGAGTGTCTTGCTGTGTGAATATGTGTTTCTTTGTCGTCAGTTAAAAGCTTTTATCTTTTAAATCCTTGTACTATGTTTTCCAATTTTTGTTTCATATTCTTATAATTCCACAATATTACAGATAATATAATTATGTTTTTACATATATTATGACTTTATTATATTTAAATGCCTTATCCACTTAAAGTACTGCAATTCATAAGACAAATTGGATTCGCAGTTTTACAAGTGACTGATCTTTCTTTGTTTTCATTAATTGATTTATTTATTTGCTTTGCATCCCAATCGTAGCTTACCCTCTCTCCTTTCTTCCAAATTTCTCTCTCTCTCATCTTGTCCCCCTTCCCCTCTCCCCATAGAAGGGGAGTTCTCCTATGGATATCAACCTGCCTTGGCATATCAAGTTGCAGTAGGACTAGGTGAATCTTCTCCTATTTAGAGTAGGAAGGACAGACCAGCTAAGGGAAATGGACCCAAAGGAAGGCAACAGAGTCAGCGACAGCCCCTGCTCCTCATGTTAAGGGTCCCACATGAAGACCAAGCTGCCTATCCGTTACATATGTATAGAGGACCTAGGTCCACCTCATGCATGCTCTCTAGTTGGTAGTTTGAACTTAGTGAGCCCCTATGGTACAAGGTTAGTTGATTCTACAAGTTTTCTTGTGATGTTCTTGAACTCTGTGGTTCCTACAGTCCTTCCTTGCTTTTTCTGCAGGATTCCCCAAGTTCCACTTAGTATTTGAATATAGGTATCTCTGCATCTATTTCCATCAGCTGCCGGGTGAAGCCTCTCAGAATGACATTTATGTCAGGCTACTGTCTTCAAGTATAGCAGAACATCACTAATAATGTCAGGTGTGGGCTCTCTCTCATGGCATAGGATTCAAGTTGTGCCAGTCATAGGTTAGCGGTTCCCTCAATTTCTGCTCCCTATTTATCCCTGCACATCTTGTAGGCAGGAAAAATTGTAGATCAAAGGTTTTGTGGCTGGGTTCATATCCCCACTCCTCCATTGCAAGTCTTGCCTGGTTACTAGAAGTGACCATTTCATGTTCCACATTATTTCATGTTCCACACTATTACTAGGAGTCTTAGATAGAGTCACTTTCATAGATTTCTAGGAGTTTCCCTTGTCCCAGATTTCCAGTTTCCCCCAGAGATGCCCCTATCACCACATCAATCCCAGTTCTCTCTCCCTCTTTCCTCCACATCCATGACCCCTTCAGTTCCCCTCCCATTTCCCCCCTCACTCAGTTTCCTCTCTCCATACATCCCCTATGTCTATTTTATTTCCCCTTTCTCAGTGAGATTCAAAAATCCTCCCTTGGGCCCTTCTTGTTGTTTAGCTTCTTTGGATCTATGGATTGTAGCATGCTTATTCTGTACTTTGTAGCTAATATCTACTTTTAAATGAGTACATACCATGTTTGTCTTTCTGGGTCTGGACTACCTCACTCACGATTAAGTTTATGAAATTTTCTAGTTTATGAAACTTGCAGGCAAACAGGTAGAACTAATCTGTGTTTCTAACACCATTGTTTAATAACCCACCATTTCCTATTGACACGAAATACGACTTTATACAATATTAAATGGATGTGTATACCTTGATACTCAACACAACAAAGGAAGTTATAAATAGATACTAAGTAATTAATCAATGGTAGATAAATAGATAAAAGATGATAAATAGATAATAGATATAGATACTTAGATGATAGATTCTTGGTTCTAATCTAATAATACATGTTCTCCTGCTCCATCTGCATATTCTGTTAATTTCTGAGCAGCTGTACCTCTGCTTTTTGCACATTTGCACACTCTTGTCTCTTTCTGAACAAATCCTCTAACTTTTCTCATTGCTCCTCTCTAGATTAAGTGTTAGTTCCTATAAGAACTTTAAATGGCTGCTCTGCTCTATAGAACACATGCTTCCTTCATCAGCAGCCCCAATAAATCATATTTTAACACATTTCCCTGAAACCACAAGTTCTTTTTATGCTTTTTCTTTATTCTTCTTAGTACCTATTATGTTATATGGGCCATTAATGCATGTCTCTTCAACAAATAAATAAATCAAAACTGAAATAAACTAGAGTTCATTTTCCCTTTGTTTATTTTTTAATTATTTATTTATTTACATCACAAATGTTTCCTCTCCTCTCATTACCCTCATCCAGAGTCCTTCACTCCAGCCCCTCACACCTTCACCTCTAAGAGGGTGTTCCCTCTCCCCCTTCCCTGGGGCATCAAGTCTCTATAGGATTAGGTGCATCCTCTCCCACTGAGGCAAGATAAGGCAGTCCTCTGCTACATATGTGCCAGGGGCCTCAGACCAGCCCATGTGTGCTCTTTTCTTGGTGGCTTAATTTCTAGGAGCTCTGAGGAATTTGGATTAGTTGACACTGTTTTTCGTCCTTTGGGGTTGCAATCCCCTTCAGCTCTTTCAATCTTTGCCCTAACTCTTCCATAGGGGTCCCAACATCAATCCAGTGGTTGGCTATGAATATCTGCATCTATCTCAGTCAGCTGCTGGTAGAGCCTCTCAGAGGACAGCCACACTAGGCTCGTCTGTGCAAGAACAACACAGCATCAGTAATAGTCTCAGGGTCTGGTGCCTGTCCATAGAATGGATCCCAAGTTGAGCTGCTCACTGGATGTTTTTTTCTTCAGGCTCTGCTCTACTTTTGTCCCTGTATTTCTTTTAGACAGGAACAATTCTGGATTAAAATTTTTGAAGGTAGGTTGGTGACCACATCCCTCCACTGGAGAACCTGTCTATCTATTGGAGGCAGACTCTTCAGGTTCCATCTCCCTACTGTTGGGCACTTTAGCTAAGGTCAACCCCCATTGAGGCCTGGGAGCCTCTCACATCCATAGGTCTTTTGGACGTTTTAGATGTTCCCCCATTCCCAGAGTTCCTTCTGAACCTATCTCCTGTCTCCCCGATACTTGATCCTGCTCCCCTTTTCCCCTGCCCAGGTCTGTCACCCAGGTCTCTCCCTCTCTCTGCTTCTCATGATTGTTTGTTCCCCCTTCTCAGTCGGACTGAAGCATCCTCATGTGGGCTTTTTACAGTCTGTGGGTTGTATCACGGGTATTCTATAATTTTTGACTAATATCCACTTATCAATGAGTACACACCACGAATGTCCTTTTGGGTCTGTGTTAGCTCACTCAGGATCATATTTTCTAGTTCCATCCACTTGCCTACAAAATTCATGATGTCCTCATTTTTGATAGCTGAATAGTATTGCATTGGGTAAATGAACCACATTTTCTGTATGCATTCTTCAGCTGAGGAACATCTGGGTTGTTTTCAGCTTCTGGTTATTAAAAAATAAAGCACACAGTGGAGCAGAAGGTTTTGGAGTATGGTGAAGTAACTTTTGGGTATATACCCAGGAACAGTATAGCTGGGTCTTCAGATAAAACTATTTCCAATTTTTTGACGAACTGCCAGATTGATTTCCAGAGTGGCTATAGCAGTTTGCAATCCTACCAGCAATGGAAGGGTGTTCCTCTTTCTCCACAACCTCGCCAGCATGTGCTGTGACTTGAGTTTTTAATCTTAGCCATTCTAATTGGTGTAAGGTGGAATCTCAGATTCACTTTGATTTTCATTTCTCTGATGACTAAGGACTTTGAACATTTCTTTAGGTACTTCTCAGTCATTTGAGATTCCTCGGTTGAGGATTCTCTGTTTAGCTCTGTACCACATTTTTTTAAAATGTGGTTATTTGGTTTTTTGGAGTTTGACTTCTTGAGTGCTTTTTTGGATATTAGCTCTCTATCAGATGTAGGGTGAGTGAAGATCTTTTCCCATTCTAAATCATAAGGTTGTGATTTGTCCTATTGACAGTCTCCTTTGCCTTACAGAAGCTTTTCAGTTTCATGAAGTCCCATTTATCAATTAATGATCTTAGAGCCTGAGTTATTGGTGTTCTATTCAGAAAATTTCCCCTGTGCCTGTGAGTTAGAAACTCTTTGCCACTTTCTCTTTTTTTAGATTCAGTGTATCTGGTTTTATGTTGAGATCCTTCATCCACTTGGACTTGAGCTTTGTACAAGGAGATACTAATGGATCAATTTGTATTGTTCTACAAGCAGACTGCCAGTCAGACAAGAATCTTTTATTGAAGATGTTTTCTTTTGTCCACTGTATGTTCTTTACTTCTTTGTCAAAGATCAAGTATTCATACATGTGTGGGTTTATTTCCGGGTCTTTGATTCTGTTCCATTTATCTGTCTGTCTGTCCAATACAATGTGGTTTTGTTTTGTTTTGTTTTATCACTATTGATCTTAGTACAGCTTAAGGTCAGGGATGGTGATTCCCCCAGAAGTTCTTTTATTATTGAGAATTATTTTTGCTATTCTCTATTTTTTGTTTTTCCATATTAAGATGAAAATTGTTTTCCCATGTCTGTGAAGAATTGTGTTGGAATTTTGATAGGGATAAGCATTGGATCTATAGATTGCAATTGGTAAGATGTCCATTTTCATTATGTGTTTTTTATTGGTTATTTTATTTAATTATATTTCAAATGTTATCCCCTTTCCCAGTGGTTTCCCCTCTGCAGACGCTCTATCCCATCTACCTATGTTAATCCTACCAATCTATGAGTATGGGAGATCTTTCCATCTTCTAAGGTCTTCTTGGATTTCTTTCTAATTGTTCTAGCTAGAACTTCAAGTATTGTATTGAATAGATATAGATAGTGGGCAGCCTTATCTTATATCTGGTTTTAGTGAGATTGCTTCAAGTTTGTCTCCATTTAATGTAATTTTGGCTGTTGGTTTGCTGTACATTGCTTTTATTATGTTTAGGTGTGTGCCATGAATTCGTGATCTCTCCAAAATTTTTAAGATTTTGTCAAAGACTTCTTCAGCATATAATGAGATCATCATGTATTTTTTTCCTTTGAGTTTGTTTATATAGTGGATTAAGTTGATGTATTTTCATATATTGAACCATCCCTGCATCTCAGGAATATAGTCTACTTGATCATGGTAAATAATGTTTTTGATGTGTTTTTGGATTTGGTTTGCAAGACTTTTATTGAGTTTTTTTTTCTCGTTGATATTCATAAGTAAACTTGGTCAGAAGTTCTCTTTCTTTTTAAGGCCTTTATGGTATTTAGGCATCAGAGAAACTGCGTATACATAGAATGAATTAAGTAGTGTTCCTTCTACTTCTGTTTCTATTTTATGGAAATTTGAGGAGTATTGACATTAGCTCTTCTTTGAAGGTCTTGTAGAATTCTGCATTGAAATCATCTGGCCCAGGTTTTGGTTAATTTATTTATTTTTTTATTTTTGTTGTTGGTGGTGGTTTTGTTTATTTTTTTGCTTTGGGTTTTTTTGGGGGGTGGAGTTGAGGGGTTTACAATGACTGCTTCTATTTCTTTAGGGGTTATCAGACTGTTTAGATAGTTTACATGATCATAATTTAACTTTGGACTCTGGTATCTGTCTAGAAACTTCATCTATTTCATCTAGACTTCACAGTTTGACAATTATAGACTTTTGTAGTAAGATCTGATGATTGTTTTGAATCACTTCAGTTTCTGTTGTTATATCTCACTTTTTATTTCTGACATTCTTCATTTGGATACTGTCTTTCTGCCCTTTAATTAATATTGCTAAGGGTTTATCTATCTTGTTTTCTCAAAGAACCAGCTCTTGGTTTTGTTGATTCTTTGTATTGTTCTCTTTGCTTATAATTTGTTGATTTCATCCCTGAGTTTTGCTATTTCCTGTCTGCATAATCTTCTTTGTTGTAGAGCTTTCAGGCTGCTGTTAAGTTGCTAGTGTAAGATCTTTCCAATTTCTTTATGAAGGCACTTAGTGCAATGAATTTTCCTCTTAAGATTGTTTTCATTGTGCCCCATAAATTTGGGTATGCTATGTCTTTATTTTCATTGAATTCTAGAAAGTCTTTAATCTCTTTCTTATTTCTTTCCTGATCAAGTTATCACTGAGAGTTATTCAGTTTCCATGAGTGTGTTGTTTTTATTGCTATTGAAGTCCAACCTTAGACCATGGTGATCTGATAGAATGCATGGAATTATTTCAATCTTCTTGTATCTTTTCAGGCTTGTTTTGTGTCTGATTATATGGTCAGTTTTGAAGACGGTTCCATGGGGTGCTGATAAGAAGGTCTATTATCTTGTTTGGGAGTGGCATATTTTGTAGATAGCTGTTAAACTCATTTGGTTCTGTTAGTTTCACCATGACTCTGTTCATTTTCTGTTACAATGACCTGTCCATTGGTGAGAGTGGGGTGTGGAGAGCCGCGAACCGCCACACCTCAAAGATGGCGCTGGCTGCCGCCCCCCCCCCCCCCCCC
>NW_022196905.1:205489275-205506274 GCF_008632895.1 Mastomys coucha
AAACTGCATGAGAAGAGCCCGAGAGAGTGTTGCGTCATTCTTGCTGGTCGAGGGTGGTCGCGACAGTGGGGTATTGAAGTCTCCCATTATTGTGTGAGGTTCAATGTGTATTTTGAGTTTTAGTAAAGTTTCTTTTAGGAATGTGGGTGCCTTCATATTTGGAGCATAGATGTTTATAAATAAGTCTTCATCGTATTGGAATTTTTTTCCTTTGATGAGTATGAAGTGTCCTTCCCCATCTCTTTTGATTATTTTTTGGTTCAAAGTCTATTTTACTGAATATTAGAATGGCTACTCCAGCTTGTTTCTTGGGAACATTTGCTTGGAGAACTGTTTTCCAGCCCTTTACTCTGATGTGGTGTTTATCTTTGCTGCTGATGTGTTTCTTATACAGAGTAAAATTATGGATCCTATTTATGTATTCAGTCTGTTAGCTTGTGTCTTTTTATTGGAGAATTGAGTCTATTGATGTTGAGAGATATTAAATCCATTAAATTAAATATTTGCTTTTTCTTATTATTTTTGTTGTTTCAGGTGGAATTGTGTGTGTATGTGTAATTCTCCTCTTTTTGGTTTGTTGTGATATGACTAATTGGGTATAGTTACTCGTCTTGTGTTGGAGTATTCCAAGATATTGTTTAAATTTGGGTTTGTTGTGAAATATCTTGTTTTCTCAATCTTTGGTGATAGAGAGTTTTACTGGGTTTAGTAGCCTGGGTTAGTATCTGTGGTGTCTTAGGGTCTGCATGACATGTCTCCAGGATCTTCTGGCTTTTAGCATCTTTGTTGAGAAGTCTGGTGTAATTTTAATGGGTCTACATTTATTTGTTACTTGGCCTTTTTTCCTTACTGCTTTTGATACACTTTTTTTTCTATACATTTAGTGATTTGATTATTATGTGGCAGGAGAATTTTCTTTGCTGGTCCAATCTATTTGGTCTTTAGGCTTCTTGTATGTTTCTAGCCATCTCTTTCTTTAGGTTAGGGAAGTTTTCTTCTATGATTTTGTCAAAGATATTTCCTGGTCCTTTGAACTGGGAGTCTTCCCCCTCATCTACTCCTATTATTCTTAAGTTTGGTCTTTCATTGGGTCTCAAATTTCCTGGATGTTTTGGGTTAGGAATTTTTACACTTTGTATTTTTTTTCTTTGACTGATGTGTCAATATCTTTTATATTGTCTTCCACACCTGAGATTATTTCTTCCATCTCCTATATTCTGTTGGTGATGCTTGCATCTGTAACTCCTGATCTCTTTCATGGGGTTTCTATCTCCAGGGGTGCCTCCAATTGTGATTTCCTTATTGTTTCTATTTTCATTTTTAGGCCTTCATTTTGTTCAATTCCTTTATCTATTTGATTGTATTTTCCTGTATCTCTTTAATGGTTTTGTTTCTTCTTTTAGGGCTTCTACCTGTTTGCTTGTGTTTTCCTATATTTCTTTAAGGGAGTTATTTATAAACTCCATAAAGGCCTCTATCATCTTCATGAGATGGGATTTTTAGGCTAGAATCTTGATTTTCAGGTATTTTAGAATATCCAAGATTTGCTGTGGTAGGGGTTCTGATGGTGCCAAATTACATTTGGCTTCTGTTGCTTAAATTCTTGCACTTGCCTTTCACCATCTGGTTATCTCTGATGTTAACTGGCCTGGCTGTCTTGGACTGGAGCAGGCCTCCTGGGAGGCAGACAGTGCTATCTCTGGTGAGGTCAGGTCTCCTGTGTCCCTGGTTAGAGCAGACCTCCTGTGTGTGTCCCTGGTTAAAGCAGTCATCCTATGTCCCCCTGGTTATGGCAGACTTCATGGGAGATAGGTAGACTTTTGTGTCCAGGAGCAGGCACTTGGATCTGCCCAGGGTTCAGGTGGAAGTGCAGATCCAAAGGAGGATGGAGCTCAGACAGAGCATAATTGATCTCATGTCTGCTGGCTCTCTGTGAGTCCCAGCTGCCATGGGTATTGTGATGGGGATCTTACCTATATCCCTAGTTAGGGCAGACCTCTTAGGAGAGAGGCAGGTTGTAGGATCAGAGAGGGTGCAGACATGCTGATCTGCCAAGGATCAAGTAGAGGTATAGATGGGAAGGAGGATCTATTCTTCATTTCTACGAGAAGAGTCAACTAGTTATAACTTCAGTCTTATGCACATGCCCTTTGTGGGCTGCAGGCATTCAGTCTTACCTAGATACTACCTTAGTGGGATGCAGGCATGTAGTCTTATCTATATGCTGTCTTAGAAGTCTGCAGGCATGCAGTTTTACTTAGATGCTGTCTTAGTAGGCCTCATGGATGCAGTTGTAGCTAGATGGTCATAGTGGTCTGCACGCATACAGTCTTACCTAGATGCTCTTAGTGCATTACAGGAACATTTTTATAAACTAAACAATCAAGGTTTTAGAAACTAAACAAAAACAAGACAGTGAAAAGGTAAGACAGGGAATGAGGAAGCACCAAAGAGCACAATCATAGTAGAGAGAAACTAGCGTTCAATCAGCCCTGTTGAAAAGTTCTAAAATCAGCAAAGAATTTTCTAGAATTGATCTTTCTGCAGAGTGGAGAAACATTTATCCACCGACACTAATCTAGGAGTTATTTGCTGGGATTAACTTACTCTACACTTTCAGCTTCCAGTCAAGAGATAAGGGAACCAGAAGAGACCAAGAATAGGAAAGAAAATAGGCACCATTGCAGAGGAGGGAAAGAGTCAGTGTGCAGGAAAGCTCAGGGGATGCTCGAGGACACAGGTCTGCTCTGCTTTTAAGTAAGATAACAAACTGACCACAATTAAAGTAATCTTTGGTCTGAGCTATTTGAGTGTGCTTTTTCAGAGCATGGACTATTTCCTAGTAACAAAATAGTAAAAAGCTATGATACAAAACCCACTTGATTCAGTGTCACCGTGGACTCAAACATTCTACAAAGCTTTTTCTGTTCTCTGTATTTACTCAGTAATAAAAGTTTCCCATTATACAACACGTATTTGTGCAGACACATGAGATTATAAAATGAGTTTGCTATTATTATGTCTCTTTCAACATCCTTGCACAGCTTCATAGCAACATGTATCTGTGCTCATCATGATGTGGGCCATATCCATAATAATATCTACAGCAATTTAACACATCTGGGGCCTCATTCACAATTTTAAAGCAAGTAAGTATAAATCTTCAAAAATGAGCTTTGTTCAGTGTTTAGTCTGTTCAGAGCTTCCTAATAATCTCTATGTGATTGGTATAAGATACAAATTTAAGAAAAGTTACTGCTTATTATTTAAAGAACAGAAATGCAATTTATAAATCTTGGCTATGTACTTAAAAGAACAATGATATTATTTTATGGGTTTAAGTTGTTTTCTTTCTTTTTTACTTACTTATCTATTGGTGGCATGCCTATACCACAATGCATGTGAGGGTATCACAGGAGAACTTACAGGACCTAGTGCTCCCTGTCTACTATATGGGTCCAGAGGATGAACTTCAGGTCATCAGGCGTGTCAAGCACCTTTACCAACTGAGCCATCTTTGCAGCACCATATGGCATTTTGAAAGATAATAATAATAATAATAATAATAATAATAATAATAATAATAACTTGAAAGAAGTGAATCTTGATACAGATACTGTAAATCATAGAACATGTGTTGATACTTAAGGATATTCATAGATCTAAACAGACAAAATTCATGAGGTGATAGAAACCTAAAAGTCAGAAGTCCACAGAAGATGTGCATCAGGCTGAGAACACATTCACAATGCTAGCCTTTCAGTACACTGTTCCATCCACATATAATATCTTAATTTCTTCTTTAATGACTCCCATTTGTCTTTTAATGTGAGCCAAACTTTCTCCTCCTATGTGATGTTTCTATGACTGGTATAAGACTACCAAAAACTGGTTAACATTATATACAAGTGTGTTTTATAATTCTAGTGATAAAGACTTACAAATTTTTTCTCTTGTCTCTTGGTTTGAAATTAGTTTCTCTCTTTCTGAACCCCACAATCATAAGTGTTGGACAATTTCCACACTTTGGACACCAGGGTTTTTAGAAATATTTTGAAAATTGTAATCCTGCTTCTCTTAGTGTTATTTTCTTAGTGAGAAAAGTATGTGTTTTACTGAATCAGTCAACCAGGCTAGCGTATGGACCTGTAATTCCCTTAGTTTCTCTTGTTCTAAAGGAAAGAGACTTTATCTCTGGTGATTAGAACATAGAAGACAAAGCGAGATTCTTAGTCCAAATGTTCACTTCTACATCTAAACAAAATGCTACTTCAATTTCTAAGTTTCCTCAAATGTACTTAAAAATAATTATAGTGTTTGCCACAAACACTTGGTGTGCTAATTGAATATGCAAAAATGGTTCCAAACACCTCAAAGTGTCAATTTTTCCATGTGTAAAGTTATTGTAAAGATTAGGTAAAGCCACAGGGTAAGTCCAATAGTGAATTATTAGTATCACATGGCTTCTACTTTATCAGCATTGTCTGCATTAAATATAACAGTGTGAAGAAGTCAAGTGGAGTCTGAAAATAGTGAATGTCAAAAGAAAGAATTGAGTGAAATACACTTAAAGTTGCATTATCCATATCACTTATTTCAAGCTCTTAGCTTCAAACTTAGGATGTCCTAGGGAGGGATAAAATGTATGAAAGGTTAATGTTTTGAAAGATAGGTTTTGTTTACTCTGGTAATGAATTCACAACAATAATAGTTGCAGGCTTTTATATATTACAAACTGTTCTCAACTCATGAGGCCTTGTTGTTAACTCAAGGTGTTATCTAGCAACCTGATGACTATTTGATTATTCACCTTTACCAGCCTATCAGGACCCTTTTCACTTCTTGGCTTTGTAGCCCTTTACTTCATTGGGATCTCTAAATACTAATTTGTTTCCCAGGCAAATTGAGCTATTCCACTCCAGTGCTCAAAGTAAATAGAATAGAAACTTGTGGAATCATCTTCCTCTCTCACAAGTGAAGCAACAGCAGGGCAGTGCAGCACATCAGCTGTTTCAAGTTCCCTAAATGAGTTTTACTTTTGCAAAACAAGCCCTCTGACTTCCCAGATTCAATGAGCCTCACTATGAGCAACATGACTAGCAGCCACATTTGTTGTAATTTTTTAAATATGTGGAAAAAAAGCAAGATATCAACCATGTATTACCTAAATCAAGATGCCAAATTATCTAACTTGTTTCTCCAGGCAAGCAGCCCAACGACAGCTCCCAGGAGCCAGTCAAGATTGTCTGTCTGTCCATCTACTCAGGACATCTGCAGGTAAGCCCTGGGCAAATTATTCTATTCGATATTTCTTAGACCAGTATTTTGTACTTTTGTTTCATGACCTGAGAATCTATGGCTCCTGCTTCTGCTATATGTTGTCCATGGATGTAAACACACACACACACACACATTAGTTTTTCTTTAGTTTATCTTTACCAACTCTGGTCATACTGTCATGTTCACCATTCTCTTTCTTTCTCTCTTTGTTTTCCCATGACTTTCCTTTCCATTCCCACTTCCCATCCTTTGCCTGTTGCCTGTATAGATCTTCCATCTTGCATGACATGTCAGAAGATGCATTTGAGCACTCCACCCCTGTTGTGGTGCTGAGCCATTCTAAAAAAGTGTCTGGTAAGAAACCAGTAAGACAGAATCCTAGGAGGAGGAGAAGGGTCTCTCAGAGATATGAACATGCAGAAGAGCAAGCCAAGGAGAAAAGAAATGACTTTCGCCTCCAGATCTCAAGTCCCAGGTGGAGAGAACTTGATATGGAGTCTTCAGATTCATCTTCCACAGATGAAAGTCACTGGGTTCAGGCAAAAAGACAAGCCCAGGTTAAATTCAGACTGTCTCGGCGAAGGAGAAATAATAATAAGCCATGTGGAAGCTTGGCTGGGTCTTCTACTCCTGACAGAATTGAACTTGTCGATCTAGGATCTAAAGGTGAAAAGCACCAGGAGCTGACAGACTGTGGGAGTCACTCTTTAAACATCTGTAGAGGAAAAGTCAGAAGGTACCAAGAATGCAGTCATCTACCACCAAAGGGGTCCTTGGTGGAGAAGATACCCGCAGGGAGCCACTCAGGGAGAAAAGGCAAAAACTGTCCCAGAGATCCTCAGCTCTTGCATACACTTAGTCAAAAAGAAACAATCAAGAAAAGATTTTCAGAAACTGATTTCAATACTGACATCCCGGCAGCTGCAGAAAGGGGAGAGTGTGTGGATGACACAGGGCTCCAGCTGAATACCTCTACCCAGAAGCCTCCTGCTCCCTATGATGATGGCTCTGATAATTTTGAAGTATGCAGGTCAGTAGCTGTAGAGAAAGACTGGATGCCACCAAAATATAGGTCTTCTGGATTTGTATATAGGTCATCTGGCTCAGTATTTGTTTGTGAACTTCCCTCAAAGCATGGCATTCATTTGTACTGTTATAGGTTAGATGTAAGGTGATAACATTAAAAACAGAAGACTATAAGAAAAAATCCGCAGATACAAAAACATGGAATTGGGTTTCTTCTCTTCATTTTCATATAGTACTTATCTTGGAATAGAGATAGGCAAAGCAAATGAGTTTTGTACATATTTTACCTAAAGCCACTATAGCAGAGGCAGTAGAAGTGATGCTGTGTGGAGATGTTCAGTACAGACAAATATAACCAAATTTCTGCAGCCTGACAAAGATAGTCAAGCTAGAGGTTCTGAAAGGTCAGCCTTTTGCATCAGAAAAACCTTCTATGCTGTTGGCTCCAGGATATTCTTCAGTCATCTGACTCAGAAGGGTAACTCAAGACCCAAAGTACAGGGACACAGGTCCTGGGCTTGTTGGCTGGCTACCAGATACTCTAGAGAAGGGGAACCTCATTCACTTTACCAGTAATCACATACTGGTAATTTCTAACCATGTGTACATTTCTTAGCAATAAGACCATTTTGTTCTGTTTGTTTGTTTGTTTGTTTGTTCTGTTTAATTTCAAAGCACATAATTTTTTAAAAGATAACTTAATGTTAATGTGGGTTTTCTATCATTGTAGATATGAGCAAGACAATTTTTAAAAATTTACATGGTACTAAAGCATTTCAATTGAATTCTGAGACCAAGTAAATATTTCCATTGCATACTGTTTATTTTGCTTTGATCTTATAAAAGCTGAAATTATTTTGTAAATTGTACTATGCATGCATGTAAAACATATGAACTAGAGGATGTAGTCCATATTTACTCAGGCCAGGACAAGAAAAAATAAGATCTAGATGTGAATAACAAGGCAATTTGTTCTCTCAAGCTGTATCAGACAATTACTCAGAAAATGTTTATTTGTTCCAGCGTTAAGGCATAGTATGCACTGGGCTGTATCTGAGCATTGAACATATGCAGTGCATGGTATTTTGATAGTTTCTGATGTGATAGCATTAGATTTGGGTGAAGAACACCGACACAAGAATTATTTCATAGTACACATTTATGACCACAATGGAGGATTTAGAGATACATAATACAGGCGCTCAAATTACTCTAGAAATCAGAGGGCAATTCAAAGTACAAAATAGAATTGATGGAAGAAAGAAGCAGGAAGTACATCCTGCAGAGAATGCTGGTCACAGGCAGCCAAGAGCAGAGAGGAACAAGGCAGGAGTGTGACAGTCCAAGGAACCAAGAGCCAGGATGTGGTGAGTGAGGGGAGTGGATGGTAGAGATTCAGAAGAAGAAGTAGAATGTACCAGAATTGCCAAGGCCTTAAAACATGCTAGGAAGTTTTAAAGGTTTAAAAGTAAAGGGAGAGACTAGGGAAATGGCTCAATGGGCAGAGTTCCTATGGCAAAAACATGAGGATCTGAATTCAGATCCACAGCACACTTAAAAACCCAGGTGCAGTAGCATTCACTTAGAGCTTCAGCACTGATGAGTCCAAGACAGGAGGACCCTTAGGAAGGTCCTTAGACAGAGGACCAGGAAGCCCTGGTCAGCTATTCTAGCCAAATCAGTGAGTTCTTGGTACACTTAGAGATCTTGTCTCAAAATACAAGATAAAAGGCCAATAAAAAAATGTTTTTGTATATAAGGGTGCTTGCCACCAAATATAAAACCATGAGTTCAATAACCAAGATGCACATTATGGATATTATGTGATGACAGAATCAATTCTCCTAAATTGTCTTCTGATTCCCACAAACACACAATGGAAAGCATGTACCTACATGCGCATGTGCACACACACCACACACACACACACACACAGAGAGAGAGAGAAAGAGAGAGAGAGAGAGAGAGAGAGAGAGAGAGAGAGAGAGAGAGAGAGAGAAACAAAAACCACAAAATGCAACCTCTGGCTCTACACATGCATGCATATATACACATTCATACATACATGTGTGATGCACATATAACACCTAGAGATAGATACAAACACCATACAAGGAAAGTAGAATTATGTGATTTATATAGCAATGTATGCTTCATATAATTCTTTGAATATGATGACTATGTATCTGCTGAAAGCTTACATTATTTCTTTTCTAATGTCCAGCTTAAAACTCCTCTTGACATTTCCCAAATCTACTTCTAATATTTTTGAATAAATGACACTCATAGATGCTAATTTACTAATAGGTGGAGTGGGAGAAAGTAATATTTACATCTACAGCCAGAGTTACAGGTTCTCCTTTATAAGTACTTCTTTAGGGGGACACTTCCAATGATAAGAGATTTATTTAATTCAGACTTCTACATGTGACTATAAGATCTATTGTTTTCTGCTGTGTGCTGCCATCAAAAAAATAACCAACTATACAACTGCTATGAACATCATATAATAATGGCTGAGGACCAAAAATGGCAAGTCTTGACATTTCCTTTAGCTGTTCTGTTGTCTAAGTGGGAGACATTGAATGTACACCCAAAAAATAGAAGTTTAAGAGAACAAAGATTAATTTTAAGTAAAGGAATGCTGCAATGTTTTTAAGAGAAATAAAATATCATGCTGATCTAAGATGATGCAGAAATACCTTTAGATGAGCTGGAATTAAAGCCAGACAAAGTGAACTTTAGATACATAGAGGTGCATGAATGTAATTTCAGACATTCAAGTTGATACAAATACCATTAGGTCAGACAGAGCAAAGGAACCAACACTGTACATTGATGTTTCTTTGAATTTCTATGGATAGATTTGAAGAATAATACAGGCTAAGACAAATTTCAAAGCATTTTGAACTAAACAGAGTCAATCCAAGTTGTTTAGCTCTGTTCTATAACTCAGATCTCTGTTCTCTGTTTTCTGATGGCCTCCATGAACTTCATATGTTCTTTTAGCCTATCTTCAACCAGAAATGGTTCATTGTTGGCTTTCTCATACCCCATGGGAATTTTCATGATATTCCTTTAAAGAATAAAATATTCCAATGCATAAATAAATGCAGAAAGGATCTTGCTAAATAAAATAGACTAGAAGAGCCACATAGAGTCATTATAACCCTGTTCTGTACTGTTAACAGGACATGGTGTAGAGGCAGAATTCCTCTACTGTGAGTTAAGTAAGATACAGTGATAAAGGTTAGTGGAAGTGAGAAAGAATGACACGATGGTAGCCCCTAAGTAAATAAGAAGCACCTTATTTGTTAGGTCTAGGGAAAGCATAAGACAAAGTTGTTGAAGACCATGGTATCCTTGGGAACCTGAGAAACAGGAGATACTGGTATTTATAAATGTAAGAGACATTAGAGGCCAGCTGACTTGAGAAAGTGTGATGAGTTCTATTATAAGCAAGCCATTTGTAATTCCAAAGGTATTCCATTGTAGGTTGTCCATCAGTCAGTCAGCCCTGGACACATGCACAAAATAGCATCACTAAGTGGACTCAATAGGTTGTATACATATGTGTTCCTGTCTATGAATGTTATATAATAATAATAATAATAATAATAATAATAATAATAATAATAATAAAGAGATAAAAAATTTTAGAGAGGGTGTCACCAAAGGAGTTGGGGGGATAGATGGGGTAATCAAGATGGAGTTCTCATGTATAAAACTCTCAAAACATACCATATACATAATAATAGTAATAATAATTGGCATGCTGTTGAAACACAGGACAGTTGGAGCTGATTATAATTTTTCAGTTATTGGTGAACTATATACTACAAAAATCAAACAACTATATATCTATAATTCACATAGGTTAATATGATATATTAACAAGAGAAATTAATGGGTTGGCAAACATGGAAAATCTCAAGGCCAGAGAGGATAGAAAGATTTGGGAATCATTATGAGAGGAATGTCAAATGCCTAAACAAGAAAATTAAATCTCTACAACTGACACTGTAGGAGAGAAGCTTCCAGATGGACCGCAGACACCATGTTCCTCTGCACAGGGAGGAAGATAATGGTGACAGAAGCAGCAAATGCCTGTGAACTTGTAGTTCTGTTGCTTCAGACATGCAAAGGCATATCTTGCTTTAGTCACAACCACGAAGAAGAAGCAACCCCTGAGCCCTTCCTCCTTTTCTGTTCCTGGCATTTGGCCCCCATGTGGACACCATATCCTCTTTCCCATACTTGTCTCAGCCTTATTCTGAACAAGTATTGCTATTAGCCAAGTACAGATTGGAAATTAAATCACCGTGTGGTTATGCCTATTGTGTGCACTGCTGAAAAGTTGCTTTTACATCTAAAAGTAAAAGATCAGAACATGTTGGACTATTGTTGAAGTTTTCAGTGGCTTGTACATTACTCTCAGTGGGAAGTGCACAGTCTTTAATATGATTTTTAAGTCCTCACATGGTCTCTGTGTGAGACCTGCCTCTGCAGCTTTGGTATGCACCATTAACTGTGACCTACCTATGCTGATCTGTTCCTAATTCCCTGAAAGCATCTAGGGCTTTTCTTTACATGAATTCTTCTCACCCTCACCAGACTGAATGCTAGTCACTGTTTCTCCATTTAAAAGTCATTTCTCCTGGGACATTATACTCAATTCTTAACTAATGCTCAAGACCCCTCAGTTAGCTCCATGACATATTTTATTTTAATTCATTTTTAGAAATAACTATACTTTCTTCATATTTATTTCCCTCCACACACACTACTCTTTTTCATTGTCCTTAACCTTTTATCTCATTCATTAGTTTCCTTCTTCATGCCAAATAACCCCTTCTCTGCAAATAACCCCTTCTCTGCCTTACTCATATGCACATACACATGCACATATATTTAGAATGCACATGTAAGAAAATACACACAGCTTAGTTTTCACCCCTAAAATGCAGCTATTTTGTGATTAACCACAATCTTTTCTCCCATAACATTTGCAAAGCATTTGTACCTTGAAGATACAACAAACTTCTCAACAAAATTTTTAAAATAAATTTAAGGAAAATATCCTTTTAAGCCATTGATGTTGATTATGTGAAGTCATAGGATCCAGTTCTGGGTACACTTGCCATTACAAAATCGACCTATAAAGGATTCTTGAGTCTTGTGGTTCTAAGACTTTAACATGAATCTACTACAACTACTAGAAAGTTTGTTAAAACATAGATTACTGGTTATTTCTAGAGTCTTCTGTACTTTGGTGTTCTGACCATGAATTTATATTTCTGGGGTAGTCCCAAATGATATTAATGCTTTAGACTAAATATTAACAAATATTCTAATTGTTAATTAGAACAATTAAGACCATTGTTCTGTGTTATAAGTCTCCCCATGGTTTAGATGGGAAGAAAGTAGAAGACAGGGAAGCAAAAGATGAGTTTGGAAAGCTGTTAGACATTTGTGGTACATTTCTTTGAATTCTGACCCAAAGCATAACTCAGTTTCTTTCTTGTTCACAATCATGGGCTGATATAGTTGAATCATTACCAGAAACCCAATCATCCTGGTTAGGCTGCTGCTTCCATTTCAAAGCCACTTCCTCAACTCAATCAACCCCAATTCCTTCTGTGAGCCCACAAGCTTCTTGAATCCTGTTTCTGACTCTTGTTTCATCTATGTACGATGTATTTATTCTACAAGTCACTTCATTCCATTCCCTGGACATTGCTTCTGTTCCAGGCCATATTTCTCAAGTATACTGTTCCATTCAGTTCCTTTTTATTTACCTTTTTCAGTTCTAAGGGCCAAACCTAGGGACCTATACACATTAGAAAGCTACATTATCATGTTGCTCCTATCAGGGTTTCCCTACCTAAAAGTGATAAATACTGTTTTATAATGAGTAGAAGCAGAAAATGAAGCATTAACCTGGGCATGATTGCAGATGCTTCTAACATTTAAGAAGCTGAGGCAGGGTGGTCATGATTCCAGTGACATCCTGAGATACATATAAAAACCCTGTCTCAAAAACCAAAAGGAAGAAAATAGTCTGCTAACTGAAGAAATACTAAATCCAGGTATCCAGATAGCTTCAGGAACTTCAAACACTCAAACAATGTGGCTGTTTTCTTGCCTGTATGTTGACATTTTTTTTCTAGAGACAGATTTCATGTACATTGAAAAGGAGAGAGTTGGGGTAGACAGAGCCAACTTCAGGTCATTAACAGTGGTCTGAATGAGATAGGATAAGTTCCCAACTAATTGAAAATAAATCTCATGTAAGGAATTTAATCAGCCTGGCCTAGGTCTCATGTGTCCTACAGACAGTCACAATAGCGATATAGGGTATAAATCCCTGGAGTAGAAAAGCTATATTTAAAATGGAGCTAATAGCAACTCTCTGGGATATTATTGATCAACAAAAGGATAGTTGAACAGGAAAAAAAGAGCAATATGAGTAGCAGAAGTGGAGAAGAATTACAATAAAAGAGAACAAATCAAACTAGAAGAATAGGATAGTGCTTGATTTCACTATCATTAAGTGTGGTTTTTCCTTTTCTTTATTGTCTTCTCCAAAGGCTCAGAGTTAGGCATGCTTCAATTGTCACCTCATTTATCCCACTCCTTTCCAAAATAGCATGGTCCACAATGATTTTTGGTTTTCTTGCAATTCCTGTAGGGAATATCACATACCTAGTACTCGATTAACCTAATTTCATGTGCACTTATTCTCTGTTCTCCCTGGGTTCTTTGAAGATAGTACTGTTTCTGGCATCCATGTTATGCCCTCTAATACAACTATTGTTCCATTGCTCAAGAAGAACTTTTGAAATGGCTTTCACAACCACTGAGACCTAGGAGGGCAGACTTGCATAAACCATGGGGAACAATGAGAACTGGGTGCACAGTGTAAAGCAAGTTAAGAATGCTGAACCCTTTCCCTTACTTCTTTAAAAGGGAAAAGCTAAAGGCTAGTGATAATTCCTAAAGATGTCCCAGTTTACTTGACTTCGCTAGAGTCGGAAGATACTATGTAGTAACTTTTATATATGTTCTGCATTTGTATTAAGATGATTGAGAGCCAGGCCTGGGAGCTCACACCTTTAATCTATGTGCTTGGCAAGAACATGCAAACAGAATGATCTCTGTGAGATTAAGGCCAGACTAACCTATGCAACAAGTTCCAGGCCAGCCAGACCTACATGGTGAGAGCCTGTCTGAAATACATAGCCAAACAGTAGCAAAGGAAATTTTTCAGAGCAACAAGACCATGCTTCTTGAAAAAAATAAATTAATCTAACTTCTGGGCATTGAGCCTGAGAGCCTACGAGAAGTATATTTTAAGCTGGGCAGTAGTGGTGCACGCCTTTAATCCCAGCACTTGGGAGGCAGAGACAGGCGGATTTCTGAGTTTGAGGTCAGCCTGGTCTACAGAGTGAGTTCCAGGAAAGCCAGAGCTATACAGAGAAACCCTGTCTCAAAAAAAAGGTAAAATTTTACATTGATCTTCATTCCCATTCATTTGTTATTTAAACAGATCTTACAAAGAATTCATAAAGCACTGGTTGATGAGATGGCTCAGTGTATAAAAGCATAACTGTTTAAGCAATTATCAGTCATTGGGAAGATTTGTTCATGATTTGCTCATCACCTAGGCGACCCTCCACCTATCTGCTCACTGAAGATCCTTGGAACATGTATTACCATCTCCACTTCCTTGAATATACTGTTTTCTCTGGTACTCCTGGTCTTTCTTAGTCTCTAGTTCTGAGAAGTTTCTTGAAATCTGGCTCTTTGTATTTTTCACCCGTTGACTCTGGATTTGTACTCAGTCAGTGGTAGGACTTTGTTCCTTTCGTAGTACAAGTGAAGCCAACTGTCTGTTAGTGTCAAGGTTCTTTGCATGATTGTATTAGTTACTTTGTATTGGTGTGACAGATACCATGACCAAGGCATCTTACAGAAGAAATGGTTTACTTCAGGATCATAGTTTCAGCGGGGGAGACCATGGCCATCATGATAAGAGCAGGCAAGCAGCAGGCAGCAGGGGAACCAGAATGACATGAGCCTTGAAACCTCAAAGCTCACTCCAGTAATGTATGTCCTCTAACAAGTCTTCACCTTGTAATTCTTCCCAAACATTTCCACCAACTAGGAACTAAGTACTGAAACACATGAGTCTATACAGGACATTCTCAGTGAAATCACAATGGGTAAGACTTATGTTATTCCATCTGTAGTATCGTGATTATAAGGGTTTATCCTATGTAATGCAATAGGAAACATTCATTTCTAAGAGATAGTAAGTGCTAAAGAAATCTCAAAGGGTTTGCCCTTTTCCTTATGTCTTGTTTTTCGTTTTACTGAGTCTTTAGAGAATTAAGAGCACCCTTTATCCAGATCTTCTTAATAGCAGCTAAAAGAAGTACATGTGTAATATCCTAGCACTTGAGAAGTGGAAGCAGGAGAATCAAACATTTCAAGGCTAACTTCAGCTGCCTAGAGCCTTTGAGGACAACCAGAAACACATGATATCCTACTGCAAACAAACAAAATAAAACAGCAGCTGAGTGGGTAGAAACTACAGGTATGAATAGTATTGATGATCTTCCAGAGGCACAATACATGGGAGGGTACTCATAAGAGTCAGGAGTCTCCTTCTAAACTCTCTCTACCTGGGATGGTTCAACTTAGAAAGAATGAAGCAGCTCTCTCTTTGTTTATGTCATTGCATGAGGAAGAACAAGCTGTGCATAGCTAATGAGTGCACATCCTGCACTACAGGTGGAATGAGTGATAGCAGCCATTGCAGTCCCAGGGTAAAAATATAAATGCATCCTATGCTTCTTTATCTCACAAAGATTTATCCACAGAGAGGAAAAAAATACTTGTAATGCTACATTTTAATGTTAGAAATGTTTAGTGTTATTTATTACATTCTTTCAGCATTTATCAAAATACTTGTTATTTCAATAAAAATAAACAAAGTAGATACTGAAATAAATAAAGCATATAAAGATAAATCAAAAGAATTATTAAAATGCCATTTATATCCTTATGTATTTAAAGATATGCCTTCCTCTTTTATATAACTTTTTATTCTTTGAGAATTTCAAACATATATGCAATGAAATATGATCATATCCACAGTGCACTCCCACTGTCTCCCCAATACATCCCCCTCCAACTTCACCCCCTGCCTCTGTGAAAACCTACTAAGTCCAATGAGCACTATATGAGTAAGGAGCCATCCCTTGGACCAGAGGTACAGCTTGTTCTTAGCTGGGGTTTTGTTGTTGGGTTTTATTTTAAATGACTCTTCACAATTTTAGAGATAATGTTCACAGGAGAGGAACAGTAATGTCATTGATAATGCTGATTATATCTTGATCAGTAAATTATTTCATATAATCAGAGCATCCTATATTGATTAAATGCTTTCTAATCTGACTGATAGGTTCTACAAATTTGGAAATTGCATGCATTCTATAGGCCAGCTGTTTAAGAAAGGGGCAAACAAAAGTAGGTCATTGTTTTCTCCCATAACCATACAGAAGTAGATCTGAATACAGTGGGAAGTTTTGTAATCTTAGAAAACCTCAGGCAAAAGTAAGTTTAAGATGGCAGCCTCACAATCTACCAGCCTGACTTGGAAAAGCCCTGAAACAGCATTTCACAAACAGATCCTCAGCCTGAGATGCCTGGGAGGATCACTCAGGATCTTTAAAGAAAAAAGTCCATTTTCTGGATCTTTCTAGAGATGTCAGTATCCGAGTATTTTTAAGAATATCCTAGATGATTATAAAATAAAACTTACCCTAATCCTGGAGATTATATATATGTGTGTATGTATATGTGTATACATATATATATGTATATATATGTATACATATATACACACACAGTATAATATATATTATATATGTGTATGTATGTGTATATATATATTTATGTATATATATATTTATGTATATATGTGTGTATGTGTGTGTATATATATATATATTATACTGCTGTGACTTGGTCACAATTACATAACTATATATTTTTATTTTATATTTATATACTTTATATAAGCAGCCAGGGAACTACATATTGATACTGCACTGAGATGAGTATAGCGTGGATGCTTTATTGTGTAAGGAGAGGAGGCTAGATGAGTGTCATATTTTATATATATTATTTCAAATCCATATGCATGGGTAAAGGGAGAAGGGAGAAGGGGGCAGGGAAAGAAGAGAGAGATTGAGAGAGCTTTTAAAAATTATGAAATAAAAAACTTTTCTGAGGCTTTTTAATATAATCCAAACACTTAATAATGGAGTCTGATAGAGAAAATCATTTCCTCTCGTTTCCTGGAACCATCTAAAATTTAGGATAGCAGTTACAATGTGAGTAACTTTATTGTAAGAATAGAAAACGCAGTTACTTCTAGCTCTTAAATTAAACTTAAAATTTTCCATTGAGTTGACAGAGATTAATGAAGCTCACTTTTAAATGAAGCTTTAAGGGAAAGATGAGGTCATAAATCAAAAGATAGTCACTGCATCTGTGCATCTGGAAATTTGTTAAATAAGCTAATCAATGGGCTCTGACCCAAGTTTACTGAATCCAGCTGCCTGGGCTTTTAACTAGTTCCTCTCTCTCTCTCTCCCTCTCCCTCTCTCTCTCTCTCTCTCTC
>NW_022196905.1:205506372-205534162 GCF_008632895.1 Mastomys coucha
CCCCCCCCCCGCATATGTGTGTGTGTGTGTGTGTCCTGAAGTCTGAGAATCACTGAGTGTAGTAGAGGGTACAGATAAGCAGCCAGGAAACTACATATCCATACTGCAATGAGATGAGTATAGCATGGATACTTTAGTGTGTAAGGAGGGGAGGCTAGATGAGTGTGTGCACAAGAGACAGCAAAACACAAAGCCAAATGAAGGGACCGCCTATGCCTTACTGTCAAGTTCTGCAGGGGAACTAAATGCATGGTAGTATGTAATGCTTTGGAGTGTCTGGAACCACATTGGCCAACAACTCAAAAGAAAGATAACCCATTCCCAGTACTGGGGCTTTCATTTTCAGTTATATGGTGTCTGATTGAGATATTGTCATCTCTTAGGGGTCACTCCACTTAAATTCTTTTCATGTGTGTGTGCACGCATGTCTGTACTATATATACATAAAAATAATATATAACATATATCATATCATATATATTAGGAAGCCTCTACAGTAGTGTTTGCATATAACACTTTTGTCCCTTTCCCACTCTTACTAAGCCCCTTTCCTTCTACTTGGCCTACTCATTTTTTATGGCCCGATGAATTTAAATAGGATTGTTTACAGAGGTATGGATAAGGGCTGTTTACAAGAGAATGAGAGCTTACCAATGTTTTCACCGCTATTGAAAATCTTTCTCTTTCCCTTGGCAGCCACTAACTGCCTACAGATCCTCAGGAAAGGTTAGCTCTCACGAGCATTCCCTCTTTCATGATGAGTGTTGGCAGGCACAGTCTTGAGCTGGACTTAAATCATAACTGCTATGAACTCCTGAGTATGTTCACCATATAATATTCAGAAGACAACATTTCGCAACACTTCAGCTCTTTACAATCTTTCCATCCCTTCTTCTGCAGAGTTCCCTGACCCTTAATGTTCTGAGTGTGTGTGTGTGTGTGTGTGTGTGTGTGTGTGTCCCATTTTAAAGCTGAACACTTAACAGCCACTTCTTTTCAATATTTAATCAGTTATGCATCTTCGTGGTAATGCCATCAACTTCAAAAAGAAGCTTTTGTGACCAAAGCTGACAGCACTTTTATATGAAAATAAACATTAATATTTTACTGCTGCAATATGTCCAATTAGTAAAGTAAACCATAGTAAAACTACCCACTAAGACCTGTGGCCGACCCAGGTTCAATCTTGTGAGAAAGTTTACCATATGAAAAGTGAATTCCTTCATGTAAAATGGAACTTCAGTCCAACCAGAAAGCAATTGGCTACTCTTGGTAGGCATGCCACTATTGCACAAGTGAGTACATCTTGCCTGGCAGTTCAGTAGTGTGACATTCAGGGTACAAAGCTGAGTTAGACTGCCATGGCAGTATAGTTCTCCTTCAGTGGCCTACACAGCATCTTCAGCATGGAGGGGTCTCCCAGCACAGTGACAACTTGATTTCTTATGTCCCCCAACAATGCATGTGGTATCTCTAGCAAAAGGGCCTTACCATCTAGTTCTGCTGGGTAACCAAGAGCAATGGCAGTAGCTTCCACTGCTTTAAGGACATCAGGTTTCTCCCTGACTTAAACTCTATCCCTGGAACTGCCATTTTCAATTAATAACCTATAACTTCTGGGAGCGGCATTATTCATCCCCATCAAAACTGTTTCTATTTTATATTTTGAAATTTTGTATTTGTAACCTAAAATCATTGGGTTTTCTTATTTTTTTCACATGTCCTTCCTTTATTTAATTTCCACAGCCTCTCTCCTCCTCTCTCTCTCTTTCCCTCTTTCTCTCTCTCTCTCTCTCACCCTCATTATAGCTTAAACCTTCCTACATGCAATATTTCCTTACACTTCTATATCACATATATTCTGCTCTCTTCCATGTCTTTTCCAATCAGTTTTATTCTGTATCTTATGAGCCCCTTTCTGATCTCTATGTCATTTCAGTTTGTTTACAGAATGCGTCAGTATTGCAACTAATTAAAGTTAATGCTGGTGTGTGTATGTGTGCAGTGTGAGTATGTGTGCATGTGTTATACGTTTGTGCACATGTATGTGTGTGTGATGTGTGTGGTGTATATGTGTGGTGTATATATGTGGTGTGGTATGTGTATCTATTGGTATGGGGTATATGTATGTATGTAGTATGTGTGTGTGCATGTGTATATTCGTATGGTATATTTAAGTGTGAGGTATGTGTATGTATGTGTGATATGTTTTTGTGTGTGTGGTATGTCAGTGTGTGTGGTATGTTTGTGTGTGTGTGTGGTATATGTGTGTATATGTGATATGTGTGTATGGTATGTATGTGTATAGTATGTGTATGTGGTATGTTTGTATATGTGATATGTGTGTATGTGTGAGGGGGGTATGTTTGTATGTTTAGTGTGTGTGTGTGTGTGTGTGTGTGTGTGTGTGTGTGTGGTATGTGTGTGCCAGCACAAATTAAAGGAAATTTAAGGCTCTCTATAATCTCACTTACTTCTCAGAATGAAATTCCATTATGATCCTGCTCATATACTTACATTTATTTTGTAATTATGCACACATTGTTACTTGAGAGCTGATGGATCTTACTTGTAAGCATTCCCTAAAATTATCTTCCAATTCTAGAGCATCCTAGCAACACTCATCTTCCCCATGAAAGCTCCAACCCCACTTTACTTGCCATATCTTTCATTAATTCTCAAGCATTCTCTTCTTTCACCAGTCTATATGATCTTCTGCTCATTCCTATGGCAGCATTTGACATGTTCCATGTTACATATCTCAGTATAACTTACTTTCTGGATAGTTGTATAATTACTCAATACATGAACGGTCGTAGCCTAAGCTTCCTACCTCAATTGCAAAGACTCAAGTGCATGCATGCTAGCACTTATCACACCACCTTACAAAACCTTACATATAGTGTGTATGCATGGTAACACTTATCACACTACCTTACAAAACCTTACAAGTGTGTGCATGCTAGCACTTATCACACCACCTTACAAAACCTTACATATAGTGTGCATGCAAAAAAATTATTTTCTAAAAGAGTGGAAGCAGGGTGACTGTGGGAGTGGATGTAGGGGTGAATGAGTGACTGTCTAGTGACTGAATACTCAATCAAAGTGGACAGAATACTTTGAAGTGTCAACCCTTTGCCAAGATACGCCTATGCCGTTGTCAAAGAATTCATATGCAGAGTGCAGAGGGGGATTTCTGAGTCAGAGTGTGTTTTGGCTACCTATAGATAAAACACTTGCTCTGTCAATTATCCAAAGCAATGTGAAATTTCCTTTGATGCTATACTCAGCCAGGTAAAATTAATGAATGGACAAACCTGAAAGGAAATCATGGTTGAAATGTGACATGCTATGAATTTTGATACTTGGCAACAGCAACAAAAGAACAATCAGGAAAACAATTCAAATTCATAATGTCTGCCCAGGCAGAAATAAAAGGATGGGAAGCTGGGACTCCTAGCTTTACTTAGAGCTCCTGCATACACAGAGCTTATCTGCTGTATACTTGTCTGTATGTGTGTCTGACAACATATACCTCTCTGGTTATATCTATGCAGTGAACACAAGTGAATTCATATTATCTTTTTGCTTGTGTTTTTGTTGAGGCCTGAGGATGATAAAAATTTAGCCTAATAGCACTGAAAATACCATTTAGAATTGTCAGGCATGACTTTTCCGGTCTTATAAACAATCCCTAAGAGATCTCCAAGCAGGTATAAGACAAATCTCTCTGACATCTGAAAATATATAGAGAAAATCCTGACTGTGAGATATACATTTTATGTTACCAATTTAGACATTTATATGCAGCCAAAATCATAAAAATCAGGAAAGATAAAGGCCTTTGAGGAAAACTGTGTCTATTGTCTTCAGAGGAAGTAATTCTCTACACTTAGAAAATAACAGGTAAGGCAGAGAGAGGGTGCTCCACAGAGAAGATTTTGTCTAAGATGCTACACCTCAGCTTTTGATCTCCTGTTCGTGTGGAATATTTAGGCAACTGTAATTAACCCAAAACCAATAGAGATCTATTCTCATTCTACATATGCCTGATCTTATTACTCCTGAGGCTGAATATTCCAATACAGGGAGTTAGAGTTAAAACAATGTATCCACAAGCCCCAAAAGATTCCTAAGAAATTCTCAGAGCTGGGCATGAGGTTACATCCCTATAATCCCAGAATTTAGAACTGAAAGATTATGAATTCTTTGTCAGCCTAAACCATACAGAAGGAGCCTGTCTCAAGAAAAAAATTAAAGGAAGTTTCCTAAAAGCACTTCATCCACTGTTACAGTTTGAGCCTGCAATGAGCCCCACAGGCTCATGTACAAGTCCTTGACTCTCAGCCTGGGCTATGATTTTTTTTTTTTAAAGCAAAGCTTTTAAGAGGAAAAACTTCTGGGCCTGCAGGGATGGATTAGCACTGCTTCTTCTCCAGAGGACCTGAGTTCAGTTCCCAGCACTCAAGTAAGGCAGCTAATAAGCATGTTTAACTCTAGATTCAGGGGGGTGTGATGCCTTCTGGCCTCCATAAGTGCCTTCACACATGCACATAAAAATAAAAATAATAAATCCTTAAATGAAAAAGAGATACAGCCTAGCTGGTAGACACAGGCTATAGAAGGTTCACCTTTGAAGGTTAAACCCAGTCCTAATGCTAGCCTGTCGTGTTTTCTGGTCCACTATGACATTAGAAGAGTTTCGCTATATGCTACTGACACAGTCCTCGCTAAGGAAGCTGCTTGGTGATATGTATTTTTCATCATAGTGGACTGAAGCCCTCCCAAACCAAAATAAACCTGCCCTCCCCTAAGCTGGTTCTGTCAAGCAGTTGCTCACAACTATGCAAACATAACCAATGTCTCCATGTGAGATCAATCCCTTAGTTTAGATAAGAATGCAGGAAACTCCGAATCCTCCACCCCAATTAGTTTTAAACTCCTACAATCAACGCCAGATACTATCTCCAGAGGAGAAATGGGCCCAGAGACAGCAGTGCCAATAGAACCTTCCCAGTCTGCTTTAGAACCCAACGCCTAGGAATGCAAATGAGACTTGGCCTCCTTTGCCTCCATTATTGGCACAGCAGGATGATCATTATCTTCTCCACTGTTTTTCCTCAGTGTGATATCTGGTGAGAAGAAAATGCAGCTTATTACTGATGCTTTGGGTTGGATCCAGGAATATTACAAGGAGACAGAAGCTTTGCTCTATCGTCAACTTTGTGGTTTATCTTTCCCGACAGTCCTGTGCAGATGGTCTGAGATTTTGACCAAGTCGTTGGTGACAAATTAGGGCATAAAATAACACTCAGGGAGTCATGTTATACAGCCGCTTATTTGAGCTGAGAATACTGCTTTGAGAAACCAAAACACTTTTATAAACATCCCTTATGTGTAAGGAGCTGTCACTCATCCGTAGGTGTTTTTTCTTTTTTCAAGCATGCAGAGTAGCCAGACTTAAAATCACAAAAGTATTCTCATTGTTTCTAGAACATGTTTTACTCTTACAACACATAAGACACATACTACATTTTTATTTGAATTTTCAAAAATTTTAAGTCTTAGGTTTGATAGTAGTTTAAACTTATCATCCCTAAGAAGGATATTTTAGAAATCTGGTGTCTAAAAACATTTTTTTAATTATAGAAATGTACAATGACTCTGTATCAGTAAGCAGCAGTCAATAAAAACTGTTATTAAATACTGTCCATTTTTTCCTTTGCTTTTTAGCTGAGTTACTTCTCCTTTCTGCTGAAAATCACCCTGCTTGACTTCCTCTGCTGTTCAAATAGAATATAAAGTTGGCAAACCTCAACTTACTTCCTCAAACCCAAATACCATACAGAGTTTTACACTGTATATAAAACTGTAACACATTCCTCACTTTCACTATGTGTGAATTTTCCCAAACTGTAAACACTCCCTTGATAACTGGAAGCCACCCACTGGGAACTGATGAGTCATTTCACTGAGCCCCTTCTGGTCTCTACTCAGCTCACATTTAAGTCTGACAGTCAGCTACCATCAATCAATTCATGCCTTCATGGTCTAGTGAGTAGCCATTTTTACCCTAACTTGTTGACACTCTTTCCACTTAATATAAATACAAAAACATGAAAACATGATACCCCTGGGACTATTATGCAAGAATCTACTTACTTTTATAATTACATGTTATAATAATGGGTTAGTACCTACATAGATGAGACCATCAACAAAGAGGTGTGCTGGAGTCTGGGAGGTAGAGGATTTCAGAGTGATGTCAGCTCAAGAAATGGAGTCATCATTGCAGTGAAGGGAAAATAGCAAATGTTCCCATGAAAGATCTGAGGATTAGATTCTTTTTAGAGGAAACTTCAATTTAAATGTGTTCTTAAATTAAGATGAAGACTATCAATTAATGAAGATTTCATATGAAATAATATTGTAGGACATCCCCAGAGGTAGACATTAATATAATAAGTGCAAAAGATGGAGAAAATACCACTGATCAGTTGGTAACATGCAAACTTAACATGCAGGAAGCCTTGAGGTCCATTCAGAGCTTGGTAGCACAGGCTTCTCATTTCTGCAGAAGGATCAAAAGTGCAAGGCCAACCTTGTCTTCATATCAAGCTGGAGGCCAATCTGAGATACATGAGACCACATCTCAAAAGAAAAAGTACAGGCTAATTGAAAACAGTATTCGATAAGCCGGGTTGATCATTAGTTTAACTCTTACTCAAGTTCTTTGAAGTAGACACTTGAGTTTCCCACTTTACTGCTGCAGAACTTGAAATACAAGAGATAAGGTCATTCAGCACACAGGGGACACACATAGAAGCATACTAATAAATTCAATATTGATGTTTCTTTCATCAAGGACACCAGTGGTTCTCGACCCCAGTCATATTGTGGCATGTTTGTGAATCAGCTGAGCTGAGCAGACAGCACAGTGAGGCCCTCTGCACTGCCTTATAGTTTATGGGGAACCATGACCTTTGCACAAGAGCACTTACAGATAAACATAGAAGCTGGTTCTGCACCATGATGCTATGTGTAGCTAAGCATAGATGCCAATGAGCCTCTCGCCTAACCTTGTAAGGAATGGACTTACAGGTGACATCATCACTCCTGTTCTAAGCGGTGCTAGGCAACTGGGATTTTATGCATGCTGGGCAAGTGATTCTCCAAGATGAGCTGAGTTCTCAGCCCAGGAAGTTCATATTCTAGGAGACTCTAAGTAACTATGTTTTCAGAATGTCTTCCAATGGAGGGAGGAAAGCCTATCTTTATTTTTTTTTTACTTATTGAAATTATAGTTAGATTATTTCCCACTTTCCTTCCCTCCCTCCAAATACTTCCACATGTAGCACATACCCTCCTGCATTCTTCCAAATTCATAGCCTCTCTCTCCTTAATTGGTGGTGGTGATAGTGGTGGTGGTGGTGGTGGTGGTGGTGGTGTGTGTGGATATGCGTGTGTGTGTGTGTGTGTGTGTGTGTGTGTTTATTTCTAATACAACCTACTTCGTCTGTGTAATGTTACTAGCACATACATGT
This sequence comes from Mastomys coucha, assembly GCF_008632895.1. Lineage (NCBI taxonomy): Eukaryota > Metazoa > Chordata > Mammalia > Rodentia > Muridae > Mastomys > Mastomys coucha. The sequence continues at coordinate 205,513,920 of NW_022196905.1, forward strand.
TTTCAGTGCTGGCCATTTGGATGACTGATTGGTGCATAACTCTCCGGGGAAGAGTCTCTCTCCCACTCTCAGCTTTCCTTGGTTGCCTGCAGTTCTTTATCTAGAATTTAGACCTCCTGAGAGCTCTCCTTTTCTAAGTTAGCACATCTGTTGGTGTTGCTCTTGTTCAGGTGACATTTTGGAAGTCGTATAAGTAACAGTTCTTGATCTTGGCTTCTGACACTTCTAGGTTACATCTTAAAGACAACTTGAGCATCTATCTATTCATTCAGAACTGCCACAGAGGGAGTGAGTGTGGAGTTTAGGGGTGGCATACCTGCTTGGTATGTGTCCGGACACGAGGAGGGAGGGGAAGAAAGGCAAGAAAGGGAGAAGAGAAGAGTTGAAGACAGGGAAGGAAGCACACAAGAAGGTAGGAAAATTAGAGAAGCCAATAGGGATAGAAAGAAAATACTCAAAAATATTGAAGAAAAATGTTAGTTTATTGAAAATAGGGTCCAGAGCACATGGGCAATTCAAACACAAAAGTGAGGTCATTACTCTGAGGCAGTGGGGATTCTTATGAAATAAGATCTTTAAAAGGGAATGCCATCTTAACAATCACTTGAAAGAATAGGTAAGTTTCCCACTGCCCAGAGCCAGTTATTGAAGTTAAAGAGTTACTACAGACACGGGGCTTTGAAATAGATACTTTAAAGTCACAGGTCTAAGATTAATACCAAGGTAGTTAAAATCAAGAACAATAGAGAGTCACGCACAAAGTTCCCAGGGAAAGTGTAGGATGGTGGCCCAGCATTGAGGGATGATAGGGGGGTAGCAGCCTTGTACTGGTTGCTACATAACCATTCTATGGGTGCTCTGTGGGGATGCCACCTCCTCTTCTGTCTGATAATGAAAATGTATGTCTATTGATTTCTACTCACCTGGGCCAGTGAAAGACAAGCAAAACAGTTGTTCTTTCACAAGTGGGACATTTGCATATTTGAAGATGGCTGTCAGGCCATCTCTGCCTTTCTAACCTTTCCTTCTCTGAGATGTTAAGCATGAGGATTTATGTGTTTCACAATTACTATGGTCACACAGAAAAAGCTAGTCCATTAGACCTATAATTTTGAAATACACTTGAGAGTCTTAGCTATGAATTTAGATAGATTGAATTCTATGCTGTGCTCTATCATTTCACAGCGTCCAGACTCCCAATATTTTCAGTATGTCTTTATAAGTGCCACTACTCCAATTGCTATAATCACTGCATGTGCCTTCCGATTCCAGGTTTCCCATCTTTAAGTTTTGTGATAAGATCTGGATATCATAAGCTAAAAACAAGGACATTCCAAGGAGAACTGCTCAACAATGCAGAAGCTATTAGGGAATAAGGAGATGGGAAGTGGGAGGGAAAGAGAAACTGACTGTGTGTCCTTAAGCTTCACTAAAAGACTGTGAGTATCTTAGTAGAAATGCAATCTCAACAGCAATTTAATCTGAGGACTTTCCTACCTTCTGACGTTACAGCTCATTGAGATAAAAAACATGACTCAGTGCAGACATGGAAAACCGCATTACCTTGATTTAAAAAGAAAAAAATCAAAAGAAAAAAAATATGCAAAACTTGTATCATAGCACCTAGAAACAATTTCTGATTTTCCTGATTATATGTTAGCAGTAGCAGTTCTTTTGTGGATCTGTTTATTATACTTTTACAATCTTTGCTCAGCTATCACGAGGCTCCTAACAGCCACGTAAGAGTTTACAAACAAGGAAGTCAGGACTTTGTCAAGATTGGCTCAGAGATGCAAATACATGATCTTCTAACCCTCCTTTGTGGAGTCAAACTTCACAGCCTTGTCTGTATGAGGGTGCATTCTACCTAAATACCTGCTAAGTGCATTCAGAAACTGAATTTTGACAGTAATGCTGTACATAAGGCAAATGCACACAAGTAACAGTAATAATCCAAGAATCCCATAGCCTGGTATAATAAAATTAGCAGTTGGAAATTATGTAAAAATCATATATGCTTTAAACAAATAAGGTAAGCAGAGAATTGTGTACCTCCCATGCACCAAGTGTCAGCCTTTGCTCACTTACCTTCCATGGCTCCTTTAAGCATTATTTTTAACTTATTTTTCAAATGAGCAAGCCGAAACTTTTCCTAAATTACTGGTACAAAGGGTAAGGGCATCGGGGTCTGATTTACTTAATTCTGTATACAATTATTTTCCTTTACCTATGTAAAACAGGTACAACTGAAAGCCTAGGGCACTCTCTGTGAGAAACATGATCATCCTGCACACACACAGTTGTTATCAAGGGCCACCAGTTCTGTCACAAGTTTTCCACATGCCTTGTGACCTCCAGGTCCTCAAGATCACATTTTCCCATATTACAGTAATCAGAAACCGAGAGTTTCACTTGTGCACCTGCTCAGAGTCAAGGTTGAGTCCTCTCAAGTATATTGTCATGTGCAGGAGCTCTTTCTTCCATATCTTTCCTGTGTCTAAACTGGTAATGTGGGGACACTTGCATGTGCAGGAGTCCTCTCTTACTCAATGCTGACACATCATTCCACAATATTAGCATATACTATAAATCCCCACAATCTAGTCTCCCCCAGGGACCTCAAGGCTGAGCCCCAATTCTTGCATCCATGCTTGGTTAACTTCCCATCGCTTTCTCCAGGCAGCTTCTTCTAATTATTTGCAGCCTGTGTGTGACCTTAACTCTGGGTTTTCTTCTCTCGTGTTAGGTGTAGATTCGTGCTGTATCCTCTGTAGCAAGAGGGAGCTGGACTCTTCACACCTGTCTCTCCCACCTTCTCTTCTCTACCTGCTATTTCTTCCTCTATATTTTGTTCTCAGAAAAAAAGGTGTTTGTGTCCATCCCATGGATTCTTGCCCTTGCATTTTCTGTCCCTTCTTTCTTAATGATTTAGCATTTCTATCCCTTCTTTCTTAATATTTCTATCCCTTCTTTCTTAATGATTTGGCAGACTTTTTTGTAGCTATTGTTTAATAACTGAGCCTTTCCTTGTCTGTTGTTTAATGGTTAATTCTCTGTGGCACTTCAACTCCTACCTGTGAACAACCTCAAAGTCCTCCTATTAAAGATTAAATTACCAATAAAATGTGCTCACATCTCTTCTCCCCCTACTGTGTTACCCTGTAGTGGAGACTGATAGAGACACCACTATCAGAGAAAAGGCTAGTCCTTCAATCATTTCCTTTGGCACTAATGTCTCAACTCTGCTTTAGTGCCTTTCATCATGCTTCCATCCAAAAAATATTTACAGTAACTTTTGGGGACTTACAAATTTCAGTTTATGGAGATGAGCTGAGCAGGTAAAGGGCCTGTTCTCAAGCCTGAGTGACAACCTGAGTTGTGTGCCTGGGAAGCACACACAATATAAGTGAATAGACAGTTGATAGACAGACAGACAGACAGACAGACAGACAGACAGATAGATGACTGACAGATTTTTAAAATATACATTTAAAAATTTAGAAAAATGAGTTTTTAAGTGAATGCCAACTTTTTAAGTTTTAAAAGGTATTTTTAAGTTTTAAAAGTTATTTCTCAGCCGGGCGGTGGTGGCGCATGCCTTTAATCCTAGCACTTGGGAGGCGGAGGCAGGCGGATTTCCGAGTTCGAGGCCAGCCTGGTCTACAGAGTGAGTACCAGGACAGCTGGGGCTACAGAGAGAAACCCTGTCTCGAAAAACCAAAAAAAAAAAAAAAAAAAAGTTATTTCTCTTATTTTTGGAAATGATAATATAATTATATCAATTCTATCTTCCCTTTCCTCCCACAAAACCATCCCATTTACCTGTCCTTTCCATTTTTCACATTCCTGGTCACATTTCATTAATCTTTATTTAATATCGCTTTTAATACTACTAGGCCCTTTGAGAACACAAAACTCAACAAAATCTTGTTTTATTTGCCACCGAATATCCTAATTTTGTCAAACATAAGCTAATTCAAATCATGAACTTTTTAAAAATTCAGTCACTTTACACTCCTTTATTTTTAAATGCCAAACTCGTAATGCTTAGGTTTGAACTCCTTGAAGCCTGGAAGTGTCCACATTACTATGTTTAAAAGTCATTTAGTTAAAGAAGGTGTGGAGAAAAATATAAACAAGTAATCACATTGGTACACTTAGGAAGTTTATCTACAAACTTCTGTTTGACAAAACAGAAAGGGTAAAATTGGCATGGAATAAGGGATAGGAAATTTGGAAAACCTAATGAAGAAAACACCCTTGCTCATTTCTGCCACTTGTTCTTTCATTCATCGGTTGTGGACACCTAGGTTGACTTTAAAGGTAATGAAGACTTGGTTAAACAACCATTGCGATGATCTCAGGGATCAATTTAAGTGGTTTTTAAATTTATAATAAATAAATAAATATTCTGACTGAGCCTAGGGAGATTGGAGTATATGGAGAGAAGAAGTCATTTAAGATATTTAGGGGCTGGACCATCTAGATGACTCATAAAGGTACTTGCCCCTAAGACTGTCAGCCGGAGTTCAATCCTAGAATTCTACATGGTAGAGGAGAGGGAGTTGACCCCAGGAGCTTGCCTAAAATACACACCACTGTTTACCACCACATACATACGCATGACCTCCTCCCCATACACACTAATAATAATAATAGTAATACTAATAATAGATGTAATTTTTAAAGTTTTCAAGATAATAAGGCCAAAAATAAAGGCAGCTTTCCTTTCAACTCAAACACAAAGGCAATGAGGATAAGCACATGTTAGCCACAGAATAATTCAAATGTAGTTAGTCCCATAGCAGTGGTGTTTTTTGTATGCATAAGGTTATGAGAAATTATCCATTGATTCAAGTCTTATATATAAAAAAAGAGAAATCAACATGTACTGACAGCATTGGAGACAGATACTGAAGATACTAAAATGCCAAGGAAATCTGCATGTTCTTGTCTCCTAATGTCAGATAGCAATGCGAATCAAGAACAGCTTCGCAGACTCACTGAATCCCCAAGCTTCAAGGTCCCACCAGATGACAATGCCTCCCTTCACGAATATTTTACACTGTAATTTCATTATAGCATTGAAATCATCTTCTTTGCACAATTGTTCTGTAGGGGAAAACCTGTTTGTGTTTTCAGTGACATGCTTTCATCCATAATGTAGCAATGATGATTTGTGTGAGGTACATCAATTTTAAACCTGCTTAATTATTTCCTTAATGGCACTATCACATTATTTTTTATTTTTATTAGATGTTTGAAGTTGATATTCTGCTCTTAAATTTATTCAGAACAATGTAAGCTTAGCTTAAGAAGACTCTTGGGGTACAATTTGAACTGGATAATTTAGAAAATTTTCAAAACACTAAAAACATGCAAACGTACATTGTAGAAAATGGAAAGGAAAACTAATCAAGCATTTGATTTTCCCTGTGGGAAATAACTTTAATGTTATGAGAAAAAGGCTGTTGCTGGTTTGCTTCAGGGAAGGGTTTTAACAAGATTTTTCTAAAAAGAGAGACATTTCAAGACAGGAAGTTGGACCATAATCAGTAAGCTGGCAAGGTCAGATTGAGCTTGGTAATCAGCTAGGTCTTTGTTTAAAGCTACTTATGAATAAATTTCCTTTTTCAATGTCAGGAAGAGTCAGAGCCTGAGAGTCTTCTGGCAGCTGTAGAACATTTAACACAATCTTCCTTTTCAGTGAGGAATTATCACATGGCATAAATTCCTAAATTCTCTTTTTCAAGTGAGAACCTTTTTCCACAGAAGCAGTGAGGTGTAATGCCACACCAAGGAAGACTGTATCTGTATTGTGATTTTCTTTTTTACTTCTGCGTTCAATCTTTTCCTGAATTCCTTGGTTAAAGAAGAAAAGGATTAGGGTGATCTACTTGTAGAACATGCTGTGTCGCTGCTGTTGTACATTTGCCTTAACACTGAAAATCCATGAACACTTTAAGGGAGAGACTGCAAACTTTTTCTCAAAAACTCAGCATTGGAATGTTCTTGGGGGTTGAGGAGATGGCTCAGGCATAAGAGTGCTGGTTGCTGTTACAGAAGACCTGGTCTCTATTCTCAACACTGATGGGATCTTATCTTAGTCAGAATAACTACCATCAAGGGTAAAAGCAGTATTAGTATGCTTGTGGTGGGTGAAGGGAGCAACTCTGTTCACTGCTGATAGAAGTTAAACTTACATCTCCACTGTGGACCTCAGTATGAAGAGTGCTCGGAAAACTAAACGTAGGACCACCACATTATCCAGCTCTACCACTCCTAAAAATATTCCAAAATATATCCAACACATCTTGCACATCTGTGTTTATCACTGCTCTATCTATAAGAGATAAGAAATTAAACCAGTCTAAATGCCCACTAATAGATTAAATAATAAAGAAAATATGGCACATATGCATGATGTCATGTTTTTTATCCATAAAAAAAATTACATCATGGAATTTGTAAGGGAAATGAGTGAAAACGATATTTATTTTTGAGCAAAAAAAAAATTGCTAAGAATCAGAATGGCAAATATCACATGCTTTCTCTGACACATGAATCCTAGAGCTTAATCTTTATTGAAAATGTGTGCATGCTCTATATGTGAAAGAGTGTAAGTGAAAGGGTATATGTCATGAAACTAGAAGGGGGACATGAGAGCAGAAAAACATCTTAAAGGTCAGGGAAAAAAGGATGACAGAGAGTGTGTGACATGAAAGCAGAAGAGAAGCATGGTAGGGAAAAAAGGGACCAGTGGAAAGGGGAGAAGGAAATGGGAAGAGAGTCAGGGGAGGAGCAACAGGAAAGGTGAGTGCATGAAATCATCATAATGAAGCATCTTATTTTGCATGCTAATTTAAAACAACTAATTTGGAGGGAAGGAGAGTATCACCTATTATTGTCTGTGATTTCTTATTCTCTGTCACTTCGGTGGCTATAAAAATAAAATTATAATCAAATTCGGTGCAAATGGAAACTGTTTTCTATGTTTATTTGCTTTGTTTTGTTTTATTATTGTTATTATTATTGAGATTGGAATTTAGTTATATTTCTCCCTTTCCGTTTCTTCCTTCCAAAGCTTCTCATACACTCTCCCTTCTCTGTTATTGTATGCATAAATATATATGAACATACAGATATATTCCTAAATATAACCTGTTGAGTTCAAGAATACAACAGTAGACTTGTCAAACTGGATGGAGAAAAGCCCATGAGCCCTCAACCCTACACAAAGAACTGCTGTCAACTGATGGAGGCTGGACTCAGGAGAGGTGGACCTTCCCAGGGAAAACCACACCAATTGGTTGTCCAGTATCAGATGGTCAACCCTGAAAATGCACATACAAGTAACACTTGCCACTTTTATAGGATGGTGTATTTAACTATCCAGCCGACAACCAGAGAGTCCTGTGCCATGCTGTTCTGTTGACATCAGTTTGGTACAAAGAATGACAAGCTCACTTTTTGTGTCCTAGGTGTGGATAAAGGAGATGCTACAGGTTTTGGCATTAAAAATGGCCATGTAGAAGCCGGGTGGTGGTGGCACATGCCTTTAATCCCAGCACTTGGGAGGCAGAAGCAGGTGAATTTCTGAGTTCGAGGTCAGCCTGGTCTACAGAGTGAGTTCCAGGACAGCCAGGGATACAGAGGAACCCTGTCTCAAAAATCAAAAAAAAAAAAAAAAAAATGGTCACGCACATAATTTTTTGTTTTCTTCTCATATGTTGCCTTTTTATACAAGACACACAGCTGATCTGTTACTTCCTAACTCAACTAGGAAAAGGGGGTCATTGACTGTGAACTTGTTCTCACCCAGCAACTCCCACCTCAAGGTACAGAAGTCAGTGCTCTTTGCCTATGTTTTTACTTAAGAAATAAATACAGAATACAGATGTACTCTGTCATACATATTTTCTTTTTAAGGTTGGTAGGCCATGTGGTTTCAATTCCTCTAACTTCCTGCAATAATATGAGAGGTAATCGACTTGCTTCTTCTAGTCCTCAAGGAAGACAAGATATATTAAGAGTATATTCTTAATACACTCTTCAAAACTCCTGCTTCTGGAGAAGAATGTGTACACATTCCTAGGAACTAGCAGAACTGATTTATGTGTTCTTCCAGCCTATCCATGGGTAACTATGTGGATTTAAAATGGTTTTAAATATTATATTTGATGCTTACATTTTGAATATGTATAAAGCAATATTTCTAATGAAGTTTGTTAACAACTCTCAACAGGTGGTTTAATTATTGGATTTTTGAAGGTCTAAGAATTTTATTTTCTTTTCTATGTGTGTATATGATTCAGGTCTGTGTATATGCATGCATATTCATGTATGTGAGTTCAGGTACATTTGTACAGTATACATGTGAAGGTCAGAGGACCTCAAGTGTGAGCCATCACCTTCACCTTGTATAACACAAGGTCCCTTCGCTGTTAACCACAACTGTCCCGCAAGCCTCCAAGGATGCACCTTTGTCTGCCTCCAATTTTGCCCTAGCTGGGTTTACAGACTCAGTACCACACCCAGCTCTATGGGTCCTGGGGGTTCTAAGTGATGTGCTAAACTCTTAGGACAAGTGTTGTGTCTTCAGTGGACCATCCCTCCAGCCAAGGGCTAAGCTTTTAATTAACTGCATAGAATTGTGAAGAGTTTTTCTCATTCAAGGAGAAAACCCTCTAAAATATGAAAGTGGGAGTAGAAACAAATGTACGGGCCATAAATCTGTGTAACTAAAATTCACTTCAATCCAGAAACTGTTGGAACTCTGAATTTATAGACAGAAATGTCAGCATTTTCAAACAGTAGGATTTACTAAACTAGAATTTTATGGGACCAGAAATCTTTGTGAATGTTATACAATGATAACAATTGACAGTTCATTGTGACCTAATTGATGCACATTTTCCTAGGAAATCGGTGGTATGTTTAGGATAGACTTTCATTATTAACTTTATAATGTTATATCACTTTAAAGCTTTTCAAAATTCTTCCATAGTACTAATATCCTATACTTGTAAATGATACAATGTGACCTTGTAATTATGGCATCAAAATAACTTGGTGAAGTTATCAAACTATAAAATTATTTTAAACATGTTTTCAGGGTTTTTAAAATTTATTTATTTATTTAAGACAATACCTTACTATTTGTTCCTGGCTGTCCTGGACCTTCTTTATAGACCAGGCTGGTCTTAAACATGGAGTGATCCCCTGCCTCTGCCTCTGCTTCTGCCTCTGCCTCTGCCTCTCTAGTGCTGGGATTAAAGTGTGTACACCACCATACATCTTCTTTGGGATACTTCTAAGTCATGACCTTTATATATAAAACACCACAGACAGTAACCTTTAAACAGACTAAGCTCAACAGATTTTCTCTTTAAGTTGGCTTCACTGTCAGAAAGAAATAAATGTGTTTCTGGTGTACATATGTCTAATGCCTTGAGACTTGAGTCTGATAATAACTATCATATGAAAATAAATGGATATTGATCAGAAGTTTGGGTCTAACATTAAAGTTGGGGAGAAAAGACCATGAATTCTAGACTGTAGGTTAAAGTTTCTAATCCAGCCTGATACGAAGATAGACCTCCAGTGGTGTACCATGTACTCTGGGCGAACTCATGTTTTCTGCTGCATCCTTCTCCAGGATCTGTCACTGTGAAGGAGATGAAGAGAGTCCGCTCATCACACCCTGTCGCTGCACAGGAACCTTGCGCTTTGTCCACCAGTCCTGTCTCCACCAGTGGATCAAGAGCTCAGACACACGATGCTGTGAGCTCTGCAAATATGACTTCATAATGGAGACCAAGCTCAAGCCGCTTCGGAAGGTAGGGGCAGACTAGGGTGGGAGGAGGAATTTGCAAAGCAGACTTGCTTTCAAACTTCATGTTCTTCTTTGATAAGACTCTGCCAAGAAACCACTGATCTTCACAGAGGGTGCTTGTCCTGTGAAGGGCTCAACAGCTAAAATACAGCCATGTCTTTGCAGATAAATCAGTTTGCTCTGTTTTGCATTGTGTGAGTTCTGGTTTATATGCTATCTTCCCAAGGTTTTTTTTTTTTTTGATATGCAATCTGTCTTTTATTTGCATCTACTATATGTCCCTTGAAAACATAAAAAATAAGAAAAATTAAGATCTATTTTTATAGAAGTACTTGGGTTTTTTATGGCATTTTAATGGAAATTTTTTTATTGGATATTTTCTTTATTTACAATATCTCCTTTCCCAGGTTCCTCCCCAAAAGAAAAAAGAAAAAGAAAAGAAAACAAGAAAAAAAATAAAAATAAAAAAAACCAAAAACTAAAACAATCCCCTGTTCCCTGCCCCCTCCCCCTACTCACCACCCCACCCTCCTAGGTGCACATGTACAATGATGCATAGAGAAATACATGTTTTGTATATATGAAAAATACATTCATAATTCAAGAAAGTTGAACTGATGAAAACCGTGGAAAGGGTCTTCTTTTGGGGTCAGTTCTCACAGCGAGATGATAGGATCTATTAAATAGCATGAACTCACCTAACTTTTTGAAAGTTGACTGTTGCAGAATAAGAGTAAAATCTATTCTATAAGATGTGCCCTAGGTTATGTTTAACTTCTTTTAATGTTTGGTCAGCTGTAGTATATACCACAAGAAGGGGTTATAAATAAAAGCCACTATATTCTATACTGTTCATCACATTACAAATGAAATATAAAATTGATCTTCAAATTCTTCATCTTTGCTAATTCTTCTCTAAAACATGATTGTAAGACTGTGAGCCAAGTATAAAGTTAACATTTCAGAGTTGCCAACAGGCCTCTTGTTAAGGACATCTGCAAGGGCAATGTACTACAGATAGTTCATTCTTCAGCCCTGGGGTTTAACATTTTAACTTATTCATCTTTTTGCCCCTTAACTGCAGCCTTACATCTATATAAAACATTTCTATGTATATAGATACCTCAATATCCAATGGGAGTGTGAGTACTGCAATTTAAATAATGAATAAGCCCAGAGCTGCCTTTTCATTTAAATGAAATGCAGAGCTGAAGCAGATAGAAGGAGCAATGCGTGGAAATAAACAAGATGAGCTCCAGAATGAGAAGAGATGAAAGTAAACATGACTATTCCACACGGCACCTAATGGGAGGCTAGCTATGTAGCCATTGTAAGTTCATTCTGTAAAATATGAGGATGGAGCATAACGTGCCCTATTTTTGTGATACATTTTTTTTAATCTTTAAATGATTTACAAATTTCAAAACTATGTACAAATTACATTTGGAGAAATGCATTGATTTTTTTTTTATTTATCTTTGGGATAACCTGAATGCCAAAAGGTGACTTTCTATTTCTCTGAGTCCCAACGTAGTCATTGCCAAAGTAGAACATGATTGGTACTCCGCTCTTTGCATTATATGCTAAGCAGGCACTGTACTGGAAGAGCTAAATGATGTGCTTTGACTCTTTGAATTTCTCTTCTTGTCCCTCAGGGAACTAATTACAAGTTCTTTAACAGCATCTGCATCCTTCCTTGTCCTCTTTCTATTCTCTACCTGAACAAAATTTTTCTTTCAATTTTGTCAAACATAATATTTGAATTTGAAAGCAAGAACCTAGAAAAATAACAGCATGTTCAAGTTGTCTCTTTTATATTAAACCTACCAGTATACACACACACACACACACACACACACACACACACACACTTGGATCTTGAGGTACCTACAGACACCACCTCTATTTGCACAGCTGTAGCCTTGAAGGAGTATATGAATATCCAATCCCAATGTAAGGCAGGATTTGTAGACATGAGGAATCAGTATATCTTACCATCCATCCAGAACAACGAAAACCTATGGAAAACACTTTAAATTCTCATTCTCCTTCCTTGTAAAAGGTGTATAGCAGGCAGTATCTTCAACATCATTTTGTATTGTGGTATGATTCAAAACAACATATGGAAGCATTTTAACCTGTTCTAGATGGTTTGTTGTGATTGCACTGAAATTCATCAACAGTATTCTTTTGGTGGACTTTAGGTGTTTATTAAGCATGCCAGCTATAACCTCTGGTAAGAATATATTTGAAGTACATCCCATTAATTGCTCTCAACTAAGTAATTCCATTACACTTTACAACATTCTAAATACCAAGCACATGAAACAATTAATTTAGCTAATGATTCTAGATATCTACCATCAGCAGAGGTGGGAGAGTGTGATTAGTTGAAATGACATCTTAAAAGAAAGGGTCAATCTTCATAGGCAGATGGAGCTTAGGGCTTAATCATCTCTACAGATATGAGCACCATTGATTGTCCTTACTACATCAAAACCTGCAGTTAGAAAAGTCTTCAAGTTAGCCTAATGTTTGCCAAAGAAAGTCTTTGAAGTCAAATAAAATCAAGGGTTCATTCCAGGGAAAGCAGATCTCTATCATCTTTAAGTAGGTAGCTCAATTACTTTTATGACAATCAATAAAAGGTTCCCTTATCTTGCTTAATTACCTTTAGTCAGGAGGAATATTCTCAAAACCCAGGAACATCAAAAAAATCACAAATAAAAAAATCACAGTGAAGAGTTGGTGAAATCTGGAAACGTACACACTATTGATTAGGAAGCACAAACTAAACTTGCATTCTGAGGCTTAAGTCTGGGATTCGCAGTCTGAACCTACCTGAATAAAAAGCTAGGTGCTTATGGAAGGTGGGTTCACAAAGACACCAGGTACTACTGATGACTTCCATTCTGCCCTGAAATATTTGTGCATATAAACCACATAATAAATATAGCATATAAGATGTTCACATTCATGTATTTAATTACTTTTTGTCTCCTTTAACTAATTAAGCTTGTTTTAAATAAACACTTGGAGCCCATTTTACATGGGAAGAAAAGAGACACCTTTTCAAACTAAATGCCACACACTCCAAAGACCCTGTACCCACTGTAGGATGCATTATGGTCACCTGACTCTTGGGTTCTCTCTAAGGATTGTTCCAGGTGTTTTTCTTAGTTTGGAAGCACAGGTGGATGAGGCCATAGGATGGTTAATGCTACCCTGAGCAAGGCTGAGCAAAGAAATATATCAAGTTTTTACTTAAACTCTGATTGAAATGTTTCAAAAGAAATCTTTCTAAAGCAAATTTTTCTAGAATCTTTCTCATTAAACCTAGACAGAATACCTTACCTAGTATCCTTTTCCCAGAAACTCAGTTGCATCATTATATGCAGAGTATTTTCAGCCAAGTATTGAATGAAGTAATTGAAAAGATTTATGTTGTCTTCCCTGTTTTGTCCAGTCTTTTTAAAGGTGTTTTCCAAGCCGATCAGTTTGCCTTGGGTTCCTTCCTCCTTGCTGTCAGCAACACCATCTCTCTATTCCTCAGATAACCTTAGCCAGCACTGTGCACAGCATAGCTCTTTTCTGATTTACACAATAACAGTCAGGAGAGCCACATTGCTGGGTTTACCAAAGGCTGTCTTCAGTTCTGGAGGTCTTCTGCATGTTGCTCTTTAACAGCATGTGGACATTAGGACCTCATCCTGGAGTTCATGGAGTTCCTTTTCCGATTCTTCTAAGTTCTCAGTTTTACTCAAAGCTCTTGAAATCACAGGACAAGAAATCCCTCATCAGATGAAGCTGTGTTGCTTCCGGGCTGTTCTCTTGTCAATTAAGCTCAGATTGTGAGATTTGCTATTCCATTTCTTCACAAACATACAAGGCTGCAGGCCATGAACATCTGTCTCTGTCCTAGTACAAAGCACAGACAGAACTTTCTCTGTGTTTCGCGCAATATCATAATTCACAATGCATGCATGTTCTATTTACTTGCACTTAGCTACAGACATCATTATACCAACCTGAGAGGAAATATAAGGGGCTCAGAATACGGTGTTCTAGTTCACACGGTCCCAATGTCAGATATGGTTTTCACAACCAATTGTTCACTGTGTACTAGTGATGGTGTCAAACACTACTCTTTTTGCTTTCCCACTGTGACATTCCTAGAAATTGGGTCCAGCAGTTGACTCTCTTAGACAGGACATAATGGACAACCTACTAGACACAAACTATTTTTTTTTAATATTTCAACTTGATAGAAGCATTAACTCTCCCATTAAACAGGGTGTTTCTCAGTTGTATTGCCTAAACACACAAGTAGCCCAATAACTACAATTGATATTTCAGTTAAAATAATATTTCAGTGTGAGTCCATGACACTATCTGTATGTCTTCTGTCAAATGAGAATGAGAAGAAAAACATAAGTGTCTTGTGGCTTATTCTCTTAGAAACCTGGAGTTAGTCACATGGGTTTTTATCATTGTGTCTTTAGAAGAAATACTAGTCATCTAGAATTAGTATTGTATTGCTTCTCAGCCTTTTAGCTAAGATCAAGTGTGTAGAATCAGTATTGTAGAACAGTTTTCTTATAATAGAAATATTATTTTCTGGTCAATAAATTTCTTTTTATTTATGAAATTTCCATATACATATAGTCCTTCCTCTAGGCAGATATGAACTCATATTACCAGTAAACCACATCTGTGTAACCATTCCAGCAGGAATCCAATGATGTTTGGCTTATACATTCTCTCAACCTGCTATATACTAATAATCTACCATATACCAGGAAGGCTTAGTAATAAGCAAGACAAAACAACCCCCTGACCATCCGAGCAGATAGAGAAGGATGGGAAAGGACAGGAGAGTATAATGTCCTGCAGAGGAAATTGGTATATGGAGTTTAAAGAAAGCTGGCTATCACAGTATCATCTTGTAAAATCATCTTAGTTAACTGAATATAGAAGAACAACTATAACCAGGTAACAACATGGCTGTCTTTTTCTCCTTTGCTCCTCATACTATCCTAGAGAGTGTCTCTAAATAACTATTAAGCAATTATTCAATTATTCTTTATTACTGAATGTATCTGTATATTGATTTAGCTGTTTTCTTTCCTTGAAAACTAGTATCTGAAGATCACTGCTCACTTTCTAAGAAAGTTGTTACCTTCTGTTATTTTTCTAGATATGAAAATAGTCATTTAACTCTGTTATATTTACTGTTAAGATCGTCTGTTATTTCAACAAAGACCAACAGCTTAAAAACAGAGATTCTCTTATACATTGTATGTTCTGGTTTTTACTTTGAAACATAGACTTTGGTTTCAGTGAGGGACTCAGTATTCTAGTGATGACACAGAAGTATAAGGGAATCAAGTTAGAGTGTGGGCATGCACACGAAAAGTGTTATGTTCCCTAACACATCGATCATAGTTGTGTTACATAACTCCCTGAAGAGTCAACCTTATCCAACACACTGATCAAAGTTGCGGTACCTAGAACACCAAACAAAGTCACATTAACTAGTGCTCAGTCATTTTTTTATTGAGTTTTAAATTGATTTCATATTTAAATCTTCTTCTAATTCAGTGGTTCTCAACCTTCGTAATGTTGTGGCCCCCTTTAATACAGGTCTTCATGTTATGGCTATACAATTGTTTTTGTTGCTGTTGCAGAACTATAATTTTGCTCATGTTGTGAATTGTAATCTGAATGTCTGTGTTTTTCAGTGGTCTTTTGTGACCCCTGTGAAAGAGTCATTCCATCTTCTAAAGGAGTCATGACCCACAGGTTGAAAACCGTTACTCTAATTAAAGATTTTTCTCAGAGCTGTGGGGATATTTTCCTTAATATATTATTCTAATACTGTGTCTTAACATCAAAATTTTGACTGATGCTTTAATATGTATGTCACTGGATAGCAGTGTGTTTTTAAAGCAAGTATTTTAAATCTAATCAATTTTTCTTTTTAGACTAGAGAAACTTGTTTGTTTGTTTGTTTGTTTTTGCAATTTGATGGGTCAGACCTGGAGACATCTGGGTAAGGTAACCTAACCATGAAACTATAAATTCCAGCCCTCAATTCTTTGAGATGTGGTCTTGCTATGTAGCCTAGGCTAACCTCAAACTTATGATTATGATATTAGAAGTATAGTTATGAGTCTCCACAACCATCCCAAGAACAACACTTCCAAATGATTAAAATAAGTGACTAAACTTACCATTTTAATAGGAAACTATTTTCTCACAAGCCAGTATTGTCACTCTTTCCTATTTTTCTGTAAAGGGTATCACCTACTAGTTCCTTTCTCTCCCCTTCCACACAGGTATTCCACCTCTAGCCTAATCTTTCCAAGCTTGTTACCTTACACAGAAATATTCACCCGGTTCGTTGGATAGAGCAGCCACAGACTGAGCATAGCCTGCCTTTGTAGAAGATATATAATAGTAGACTTTATTTATTTTTTTCATAACATTGTTAGAATAGTTGATTTTAAAAGGTATAGAAATAAAAAGATGAAAGGAAAAGAGGTGGTAAACAATACACTGCTAGTTTCCTTCCTCCTTCTTACTAGCGGAATGGTGAGGGACCTACAGAGAGATGATACTGTTGTTTTCTACCAGAGGTTTCTATGCATGGAAACATGAAACACAGACATAGCTACCTGCAGTACAAAGTGTTTCTCTTATGAAGACTCCTTTCAGCAGGGATTTCCTTCCATCCTTTAACACCCAAGGAATGATAAATATTTTTAAACAAAGGAATAGCACTAATTAAGAAGAACTAGTTCAAACCATAACATATGCCAGGCCTGGTGGCAGGGATCTGCAACGCCAGCTCCTCAAATGGCTGAAGCAAGAATTATCAAACATTCAAGACCTGTTTCGACGAAAGAGTAAACCATGGATTGGGCATGTAAGCTTAGAGGCAGATTTGCCTAGCATGTGGGAAACTAGAACCTCCATTCAGTTCCCAATAAAGTCACAGGAAAACAAGGTGAATGACTGAGTCCAGGATTCAGAATACAAGCTGCTTATTCTGCTTCTAATACTGAAGCTGCTGGAGCTACTGCACCCCAGTTTTTCTATGTGTGAACGGAGGAAATAGGATAAGCCTATCTTTAAAGTTTCTTCCAAGTAAAATTTATGTCAGGAAAAGTGAGGAATTCACTTACCTACAAAGAAAAGAAAGGAATTTATCCTATGTGTTGAGGAGAACAAGAAAGAATAGATGTACATGGAGCTGCACTCATAGTACATCAAATTGTGTAAGCAATTGAGCAAGGAGAGACTCTGATATACAAACCAACAGCCTGCACACTAGCTTAATACTTTTATCATTTTGAAACTGTTTTAATCACGTTTTTTCCTTCTTTTTTCCCCTTCTACATCCTCCCATACATCCCTCTCCACTCTCCTTCAAATCCGTAGGATCTTTTTTAACTGTTACTCTCCTGTGTGTGTATGTGTAGTCCTAAATATAGCTGAGTGCGTATAATGTTACTTATATGTACATTTTCAGGACTGCTCATTTGGCCCTGGACAACCAATTGGTATGCTTTTCCCTAAGGAGGACCATTTCTCCTGCTCTCAGCTTTACTTGGTTCCCTGTAGTTCTTTGCATGGGTCTGCGGCCCCACGGACTTTTCCATCTAGTTGAACATGTTCACTGGAGTGATCTATGTTTGGCTACTTTTTGTGCGGTCATGTTGGTAAGAATTTACATGTCTAGCCTTTGATTTTACCTGGAGACACAATCTCACAGCATCCACAGTCCTCTTGCTCTAGAATCTTCCCACCCCCTCTTCTATGATGTTCACTAAGCCTTGAGCATGGGATCATTTTGTAGATGTATCCATTGAGACCAGGCTCCTCATTTTGCCTTTTGATTGGTTATCGTTAATCTTTAGTGTTTCTACAATGTTCTGTAGGGTAAATCGTGATGAGAAAAGAGCAAACCTTCCCAGCATTTAAAAAAGAACAATAAAAAATAGGACTAGAAGAATTGAAAATAGGAATGGGGAAGGAGGAAGGAGGTAAGAAATTTTAAAAGTAATGAAAGGGAAAAATACAGAGAAGAGAGAATGTGTCTGTGGGCAGACAGCAAGAACAGTCTCCTACAGAAAATCAGCTCTGTGTTCAGAATCCATCCCTTTTCTGCTAAATTGTATGCTGATGGTTAAAGGCCCAGGCACAGCCAACTCAAGTGATTCTTGACAGCTGTTGTGTAACCCAGAAGCATTTGCAATTGGCCTCTGACTCACAATAACGAGGCAGGATGGGCTGGAAGCCATTTTCTAGTTGGGACTGAGAAGATATAAGGTTTTGGAAGGCTAGTTGTAGAAGTAAGCGAGAGAGAGAGAGAGAGAGAGAGAGAGAGAGAGAGAGAGAGAGAGAGAGAGAGAGAGAGAGAACAGACAGAAGAGGACTGGAGTATGTATAAATATAGGATTACTTCAATATGAAGTTGTAGCTGAAAACTTACTTTTTATAAGTAGTTTTGCTTTACGTTTTGAATTTGGGTCTTCTTTATGTGACAAATGGCTTAAAAGACTGAAGACCATGTATTGGGCTGTACTCTTATATAAGATGGCACTGACTGCCATCATTGACTAAAAGAACACAAGACGTCCTTGGAGTGTCCAGTTAAGATCCCATAGTTCAGTTTCATCAAGCAGCAAGCATTTACTTAAAATCTCCTGGGTGCCATTTGCTGCCCCTAAGATTTCCATGAATGAATGAGACACAAATTCTCTGGCTTCAGAGAATTTGCATTCTGCTATGATGGGAATGGGGGGAAGAAGTTTTTAGATGAGTTGGTTGGCCTCCACACTCTGATTTGATGGGTTGTGGTTTTCTATCATGGTCACCATCTGTTGCAAAGAAAAGTGTAGTCTTCGCCCCTCTTTGCTGAGAGGCAAAGACTACATTTATCTTTGGATATAAGGACAAATGCCATGATCTATACCCATACTTTCTCACTAACACAACTGCCTAAGCATGAGCAAGGAGGGATATATGGGAAAGTTTGGAGGAAGAAAGAGGAGGGGAGAAATTTGTAATTATATTATAACCTCAAAATAAAAAAAAATTAGTTAGGGTAAGTTGGTTTTAATATCTCAAAATAAATATGCTAATGGTATAAGAGATAGTCCTAGTACCTACAGGAGTGTTCGGATAATTCCAGCAGTAAATTTTCACTGGAGAGAGATGTATAGGATAATTTGGGTAAGGAAGACTTTGATAGCATAACTGTCTCTGTGTCACAAGAATCAGTTTAATGAAAAAAAGATATGAAATTTGTTGATTGAGTATGGTGACCTTGGGCCAGGAGGATGCAGAAAAACAGCCCTTCAGAAGTTGACTAAGAAAAAACAAATTCCATGTTTGTGGAAAACTGCTGAAGCTCCTGGACAATGTCCATTATTAGCAGGCAGGCAACAAATGAGTACATCAGCTTTGTTTCATGATGATGAATATCAGTACAGAACTGGAGCTTGATAAGGAGATATGTTGAACTATGATATTCTGTGGGCAATGTGTAGCTAGTCTAATGAGTATAAACGCTGCTTAGAACTAAGTGACTGTCACAGCCAACACTTCTTCAAATCAAGCTCCAATTCTTATCTTGAATTAGCACTAAATTTCATCACCAGGAGTGAACCGGAGGTTGCCTATTACATATGTGCCAAATAATATGCCTGCTTTTCTACTTGGCACAGAGTCACTGACTCTGATGAATTCACCATCACTTCTAAAGAGACTTCCACCACACAAAGTCCCTATTAATCCACTGGTTCCCTTTGTGTGGTCCTAAGCTGGGGTGATTCAGTGCCAGCAGCAGGGGAGCATACCAATGAGTGACATTAGCCTTTAGAAGAAACTGTGGACTCATCAATCGGACACCCTACCAATGACTCAGAGGACAGAACATCTGTGCTGTGCTTGGAACAGTCTTTTTTTCCATTCATAGCCTTCATGGTCATTGGCACATTGGCACATTGGCAGTGTTGCCTTGGCCTGCACACCTTAGACCTGTTGCTGTCTGTAGATGGATGTTGCCTGAACTTCCAGAAGCTTGTCCAAGTGCTTTTCAACTTGGTCACTACAGATTCAGTTATTTGGCTCCTAATATGTGTCCCTCTGGTCCCAGCTGATTTCCACAGTCTCAAAGCCCAGGACTAAGAAAGCAAAGGATGGCCCAGTCACACAGGACACCTCCTTCATTCAGGAACATGTCTGATAATATCAGAAAAATCACATCATAAAATTATGTTAGTAACAAAATCCATATAGCACTTGAAGACAAAGAGAGGCATAGCTCAAGCACACCTTTTAAAAGAAATATTGTTTTATTAAAGGAAAATCAAAGCTCTAATTCAAAATCACTTCATGG